>NW_010319686.1:0-15847 GCF_000700745.2 Antrostomus carolinensis | reverse complement strand
ACTGCAATTCAAGTTCAAGGGTCTGAAAGGAAAATTATACGGGATCTAACTTACAGTGTTTTTCTCTGTGTACTATTGTCAGTCCCTTCAAGTTAATAAGCATCAGCTTTACTTAACCTAACCTGGAGAATATGAAGGAAATGCCACTGTGAACTGTTAAATGAATAAAACTGGAAGTATGAACATGACCGTCCACTAGGTGCTTCAGTCTGAGATTTTCAAAAGACTTTTTTGCCACTGGAAAAAGAGATTGCTAACTGATCAAAGATAAGGTGACAGAAGCAGCAGTCAGCATTAAAGTAAACCCTAAAACATGGTTTTGGCATCTGAGACATAGATGTTGTACACAAATTGAGCATCTACCACCTAGAAGATATGCAGAGGAGGAGCCCTTAGGACACTGATATATCAATGTCTAACAAAAGTAATGCTTTTAATAACCCTGTGTGCAATGTGAAATAGATTCTTTCTACAGATGAGAAATGGACCCAGAGAATTACTTGCTAAGGAGAATATGATAAAAAATACAGAAAAATGTTATATGGAAATCATTATAAATGCTTCACTTATCAAAGAAATAGATAACATTCACTGTTTTATAACAGATTTGTGGCCAACTTAGAGGTATTTGAATACAATGAGGATGGCTTCAGTGAGAAAAATGGATTACTGACCAGGCTTTCCTTTGTGTAATATGCATCCTCACAAACAAATCTTTATGTAAATCTGTGGTAAAAACACCACAGCAGGGATCTGGAAACAGAAAACTTGTCTGAAATAAAAAAGCAGTAAGGATATTTTTAGAGAACCTATTTGAGCTGTGATGTCAGATCATCACAGTAGGGTGTTCATGACCCAAGGTAGGATCACAGCAGGCAATTCACTGCACATCTTCAGTGCAGAGTTCACCTGAATGTCTGACTCTAGTGATCCCGGTTCAGGTGCAAGTGTCTGCACTGCTAGATCATGTTGATGTCCCCTCCATATAGTGGCAGTGGGCAAGAGAGTATGAATTTTCAGAAGGCATATATCTATATCGGCATGTGTGTGCATGCATGGTTGGGCACAGAGAATCAGGAGAGGGTTCCAATTCCTGGAGAAGTAAGGAGGGGTGTCAGCAGGACTGCCACCTTGGACTTTCAGAGGGCAGACTTTGGCTGTTCAGGAGTCTGGTTGGCAGCGTCCCTTGGGAGACAGCTCTGGTGAGCAAAGGAGTCCAGGAAGGCTGGACACTCTTTTAAGAAGTAAATTTTAAAGGCACAGAAGCAGGTTGTCCCCATGTGCAGAAAGATGAGCCGGTGGGGAAGAAGACTGGTCTGGCTGAACAGAGAGCTTAGGCTGGAGCTCAGGAAAAAAAGAAGGGTTTTTAATCCATGGAAGGAGGGACAGGCAACTCATGAGGACTACAAACACCTCATGAGGCTATGCAGGGAGAAAATTAGAACAGCCAAAATCCAGCTAAAACTCAGTCTAGCTGCATCAGTAAAAGGCAATTAAAATGCTTCTATAAATACATTAGTAGCAAAAGGAGAGCTGAGGAGAACCTTTGTCCTTTAATGGGTACACAGGGAAACATTGTGACAAAGGATGAGGAAAAGGCTGAGGTACTCAATGCCTTCTCTGCCTCCTGCTTTAATGGTAAAACAGGTTGCTCTATGAATACACGGACCCCTGTGCTGGAGGACAGGAATGAGGAGCAGAATGTCACTCCCATAATCCAAGGAGAAATGGTTAGTGACCTATTGCATCCACAAGTCTATGGGGCCAGATGGTATCCACCCCAGGGTACTGAGGGAACTGGTGGAAGTGCTCACCAAGCTCACTTTCCAGTCCTGGCAAACCAGGGAGGTTCCAGCTGACTGGCTAATGTGATGCCCATCTACAAGAAGGGCTGGAAGGAAGATCCAAGCAACTGCAGGCCTGTCAGTCTGGCCTCGGTGCCAGGGAGGGTCATGAAGCAGATCATCCTAAGTGCCATCACATGTCACTTGCAGGACAACCAGGGCATCAGGCCCAGTCAGCACGGTTTTATGAAAGGCAGGTCTTGCCTGACCAATTTGATCTCCTTCTATGACAACGTGAGGTGCTTAGTGGATGAGGGAAGGGCTGTGGATGTGGTGTACTTAGACTTTAGTCTAAGCCTTTGATGCTGTTTCCCACGGCATTCTCCTGGAGAAACTGGTTCATGGCTTGGATGGATATACTCTTTGCTGGGTAAAGAACTGGCTGGCTGGCCAGACCCAGAGAGTTGTGGTGAACAGAGTTAAATCCAGTTGGTGGCTAGTCACTAGCAGTGTTCACCAAGGCTCAGTGTTGGCACCAGTTCTGTTTAATATCTTCATCAATGATCTGGACAAGTGGATTGACCATGTCCTCACTAAGTTTGATGAAGACACCAAGTTGGGCAACAGTGTTGATCTGCTTGAGGGTAGGAAAGCTCTGCAGAGGGATCTGAACAGGCTGGATCAATGGGCTGAGGCCGATGGCATGAAGTTGAATAAGGCCAAATGCCAGGTCCTGCACTTGGGTCACGACAATCCCCTGCAAGGTTACAGATTTGAGGAGAAGAGGTTGGAGAGTTGCCAGCAGAAAAGGACCTGGGGGTATTGGTCGATAGCCAGCTGATCATGAGCTAGCAGTGTGCCCAGGTGACCAAGAAGGCAAATAGCATCCTGGTTTGTATCAAGAATGATGTGGCCAGCAGAACTAGGGAGGTGATCCCCCTCCTGTACTCAGCACTGGTGAGGCTGCACCTCAAGTATTATGTTCAGTTTTTGGCGCCCAATATTCAGGAAACATGTTGAGGTGCTGGAGCATGTCCAAAGAAGGGCAATGAAGCTGGTGAAGGGTCTGGAGCCTATGTCTTATGAGGAGTGGCTGAGGGAACTGGGGTTGTTTAGCCTGGAGAAGAGGAGACTGAAGGCAGACTTTATTGCTCTCTACAACTAACTGAAAGGAAGTTGTAGAGAGGTGGGTGTCAGTCTCTTCTCCCAGGTAACAAGCAATAGAACAAGAGGAAATGGCCTCAGGTTGTGCCAGGGGAGGTACAGATTGAATATTAGGAAAAATTTCATCACTAGAGCAAGAAGAATTGGAACAGGCTGCCCAGGGAGGTGGTGGAATCACTTTCCCTGGTGGTATTTAAAAGGTAGGTAGACGAGGTGCTTAGGGACATGGTTTAGAGGTGGAATTGGTAGTGTTACATTTATGGTTGGACTTAATGGTCTTAAAGATCTTTTCTAACTACAATGATTCTATGATTCTATAATCATTGTCCTAGGATCACATGGTTTTGGCACAAACCATGAATCATTTTGGGAAAGTATTGCCAGAGAACACGGCTGTTTATTCCAGATAAATGAGTGGCAATAGTCTGCCTGTAAAATACAGACACCACAAGCTTTTTCTTTCTATTTGTTTCTGTTCCAAATTCTAACAGGCTTGGAGAGAACATATTAGGACACTGATTTGTTCCAAATGTCATCACTAGGGTTAATCCCATTTCAGTGAATAGTTGCAGAGTATGTGATGTAGCTGTGAGCACTGTGTCATCTGTTTGATACAAGGGGAGAAAGTGGTGAAAGTGCCATGCAGAACAAAGACCAATATATCTATATTTCTGCATTCAGGGAAGATGAATTCAAATAGTTCAGTAAGCGTCAGATTAAAGATTATTTTTTGAGATATATTTTCTACCTAGATTTAGAATAAGGATGGATAATTCATCTCATGAGCATAATTTATAGTGCCTCAAGAACTATTCATCTTTCAGTATATTTCAGAATTAATATCATCACAAAATCAGCAGCTTTGAAGGATTCACTAAAATCAGGTTTGGAGAAAGATGCAGAACACTGAGTATTAACTTCAGTTCTGCCTTCAAGCTGAGGTTGATCCATCAGCCATTTAATCATGACATGAAAATCCAAACAGTAGTGACTCAGTCCCTGGAGACCAGCTCTCACGTTAAAAAATATTTTTTCCCAAATTAAAATTATTCTGGTTTTAATATAGTTTGTACTACATCTTATTAGCATTTTGTATTTGTCTTTTGTGTCCTCTATTATGACTATGAGAATGTCAATGATAAAGACTGGGAAGCAAGACTAATGTCTTACGGGGACATATTTAAAGTGTAGCATTTTCTTTCCCAACTGGTATTTCATTAAACTTTCCTGAGTGATCCATTGTAAGCAACACTCACAGGCACTGTTTTCCTCTGAGTAGGTATTTTTCAATTGTGCTTCCAGAGTTTTCCTACTGGGGAACCCATTTCCAGTATCTTATGAGACTTATGGCCACTCCCAGTTGGCAGCTCAGATCCTGTGACGGTTGATTCCATTCCCAAGGGCCACAAATTAGTCTGGCAGTGGCTGCCGTTTTATCAGTCCATTTCTGAACTTTCATTTGTATTGCAAAAGTTATCAGACAAAGTTAAGAAAAGTCTTTCCTATCTCTGTTCTTGTCATTCAAATTTCTTGTTTTTCATTCCAGGTGGTGTATCAGTTTTACCATTGCAGATATATCTCCAGAGACCTCAGAACCCCGAATCCTCTTCTGAAATGTGTCAGGGTGCATTTTTGGCACCTGGTTTTGTCTGTCCCTTATTTGCATTTAGTACCAGAAAAAAAACATTGATAAAATATTTTATACTGATTCTGTCATCAATTCTCATCAGTTATCTACAGTGACTCTGTTGGCGTGGGCCATGTTCTTCATTTTATAGTCAGTTACTGTTATTACTTGCTTCTTTTTTCCTGAAGCTTACCTGTGCTGTCTGCTCTTTGGCCAGTTAACCTCACTTACACTCAATCAAAAATAATGTTCTGTATTGCAAAAATTGGAGTACTTAGATAGACACCAGGACTGAAAAACTCAGGACCTGTTTCTTGTATCCTACTTTAAGTGAGAGATTCACTAACATCCTGGGTTTGGTTAAGATAGAGTTAATTGTTCTCAGGGAACTGGGAGGGGGGCAGCCAGGGCAGCTGGCCTTGGGGCGCCAGGGCAGGTGTTCCATACCATGTGAGGTCATGCTCAGTATTTAAACAGGGAAGTTCCAGGAAGAGGGGGTTGCTGGGTTCCATAGTTCTCTAGCTGGTCTGGTGGTGAGCCATCTTGTTCTGTGTACCACTGTTAGGTTGTATATTCTTTCATTAATACTGTTGTTGTTGTTTTGTGTTGTTTCTCCCTTACTATCCCAGTAAACTGCTCATGTCTCAGCCCCTGAGCCCTGTTCGTTTATATTTTCTCCTCCCCATATCACCAGAGTGTTGGGGGTAGGGCAGGCAGCAGCCCTTCATGTTTAAACCACGTCAGGTTTTGGCACCCAACGTGGGGCAAAAGGGTTGAGATAACAGCAGACCTGACCAGGGCATGTTAAAGCAAGCTTTTATATATACATACATTTAATATAAGAGTTAAATAGTCCTTGGTCACAATGTTGTTTCATGTGATCACCTGGCTGTGCTATGTGAAGCCTCATGTGCTGTATATATTCCCTCTGGTGCTGTTTATCAAGGCTGGGAGAGGGCTCAGGATTATGATTTTGATGTACTGTGTGGTCCCTGCTTACGATATGATCACATCACTGGCCACGCGGTCGGTACCTCTTTGTTTGTGGTGTTGTTGTCATTGCTGTATACTGGGCACTCCCTTTCGGAACATGTTAGTAATCGCACCCAGCCTAGGAGGAAGACAGAGGGGGGTGATTTCCCCCACTCCTTTGCCTCCTTTTCCTCAGTCAGTGAGAATTTCGGATATCCTTGGGATGCTGTAACCATCATGTTTCTATTGCTGGGTCTCTTTAATGTGTTTCAGCTCCTGTTGTGAGTTAAACAACTATTTAGGACTATCATCCAGGGGTCTGTCCCAGGGGATGAGTTATGAGTGACAGGGTGTGTGGGATAGTATGGGTAAGCACCTGGGTCAGTGGGCACCTCCAATGTTTTTGAAATTCACACCCAAACAAGTGCAGAATCCTGAAGAATTAGTAAAATATTTGGAAAGCGTGTGTTGTCACCCTGGCAATTCCAGAGAGACACAGGTCATTGCAACGTGCTGGGGCCTGGCCCATGCCTATTGAATCCTATTCAGCACTAATCGGTACCCTCAAGGGGAAGGGAAGGTCTCTGGATTTGGCAGCAAAACAACAAATATTGCAGATAGTCCAGCTCCTGTAACAAGCACAACAACTACTTCAACCCCCACGACAAATACTGCTCCTGCTCCCAAACCAGAGGATCAAGCCATGCCAGTATCAGTTGCTCCTGTACAGAAAAAGAAATACACAAAAAAGTCAACTCACTTGGCAAAGGAGGAAAGTGAACCAGGGCCATCACAAGAACAGGAGGAAGATGCAGAACCAGAGATAATCACTCGATCCCTCCCTAGGTCAGCTGTGAGATCCGCAGAAAGACTTCAGTCACCATCCAGGTGATCACACTGTTACCTGGCTTTTCTGATGCTGCAATACTGGGGCCAGTAGCTGGGAATTAGAGGGCAGGGAAGCCAAGCAGCTGGGATCTCTGTCTCTGGAAGGTGGCATTGACAAGGCAATTGGGAAAAAGACAAAAACCCAGCCTCCCAGAGAGACTGTTGCCCCCCTCCCAGTTCCCTGAGAACAATTAACTCTATCCTAACCAAACCCAGGACAACTATGACAATGTACATTGTCAAACTTTACTTGTGTCATAGTTCATGCTATATTCCAGCTCAAGAAGTTCAAAGGAAAGCATGAATTCAGTAAAACCATACATATTTGCTGCCTGTTAATCGCTTCTCAACCTCATTTAATGCCATTTGTAGGCTGAAGTGTTAAAGACCCAGCTGATGCTCTTGGAAAGATACATATCAGATCCCATTGCAACAGGTGGCACTTAGGTTCCAGGTGGTAAATCATCCTGCTTCATATATCAGGTAGGATTATTTAATCTTGACTTTCAGATTACCAGAACAGTTAACTGTACATTATATACAAGAGTACCATCCTGAATATATTCCATCTGGAAAAAAAGACAGTTTTTTTTTTTCTTACAGGTTCACAAGATGATTGCTTCTGAGGGGAATAGCCTTGAAGTAAGAAGACTGTAAGGAATGATGGTCAAGAGAGGACGCAGAGGACAAAATAGACCTTTCTTGTAGAAGACATACAAAAGATGATAGAGCAGGTATTTTCATTATGATGATCACATCCAAGCCCATATCCTTCCTGATTTGTCTGCTTCCCTATTCAGCTCCATTTTTGAGAGGAATGGGCAAGACTTCATCCTTTCATATAATCATATAAAGTGTGGTTAACTTTGTAGGACAGTGAAACACTGAAGGGGTGTTAAATTTTCTTTCATAAATTTCTTGACAGTGAACAAGCTGTGATAGTTTAACTTAGATGGCAGCCAAACAAGACACAGCCACTCAGTCTTCCCGCATGCCACCCCACCCCCTTTTCCTCCTCCACCCAGGGAATCAGGGAGAGAATTGGAAGGGTAAAGGTCAGGAGACTTGTAGGTTGAGATAAGAACAATTTAATAATTAGAGTAAAATAAAATTAAAATAATAAGAATAGTAAGAGTAATAAGGATAACAACTATATATATCTATATGAGTGATGCAGAGTACAATTGCTCACCACCCGCTGATAACCATCCTGGAGGAGTGAAAAGGAACCCCAAAACCAAAATTGCAATCCCAGAAAAGTGAGCCTGAGAGAATCTTCCCCCTTTCCAGTCAGCC
The DNA here is from genome assembly GCF_000700745.2 of Antrostomus carolinensis. Classification (NCBI taxonomy): domain Eukaryota; kingdom Metazoa; phylum Chordata; class Aves; order Caprimulgiformes; family Caprimulgidae; genus Antrostomus; species Antrostomus carolinensis. The sequence goes on along the minus strand of NW_010319686.1, from coordinate 8,116 downwards.
CCAGTTAATATACTAAATATGATGTAATATCATATGGAATATCTTATTGGCATATCCAACTGTCAATTCTGGGTTTTACTAACTACTACACTTTTCTTCTCCACTCTCCCCTTCCAATCCTCTGTTCTTGGAAACTGCCCAAACACAGTGTCCTTGTAGTTATCAACATTGTTCTCATAACAATCCCCACTGAAACCAAACCACACTGCTTTTAGCTACTAAGAAGAAAATTAACCCTATCATAGCAAAAACGCAGACACAAGCTCTGACAGTAGAGAACAAACGTGTTAAATCTTCAAATACAGGGACACATATGGATGTCCTTATGTGGATTTGGAGGGGCTCTCCAAACACAGCCTCAGGAGAAAAGGCTTGTGAATGTTAGGTTTGGTTTTTGCCCATGAATAAATGCACCAGTGAAACCTCTTTGCTGTACACAGGTATGGCTGTATATGTAAAAGTACAGCTTGCCTGAAACTACAACGTATGTGGGAAGCTGTTAACTGTCAATATACACTCAGTAAAACACTGGAGCTTGGTACATAATTACATATAGTATTGAGCTGCATTAAAAAAACTCCACGTCTATAGTAGCAATTACTCCTTGCACCTGAAACCTGGCTGGGAAGGTTTCCATAGAATACAGCAGTTTATTGGTAAGGTAGAATATCCTATTTTGAGTCAAAATTACTAGTGATCCACAGCCTATTTTGGCTTCCAAAGGGACTTGAAAAGCTGTTTTAATCTTTCGCTTTTCACTGGTGTGAGAGATGTTCACAAGTTTCTTAATGATGATTTATCAATATCGGAATTCATTCTCTGTCCATACTTATCCAAATTAACCTTCATTTGTCCCCCAATGAACAGCCCAGAATGTTTCTTCTGTCAAAGATGTTTCTAATGGGACATATGTAAATAATTAGAGGAAGAGCAGTTCACTTGTTTTTGTTCTATTGTGAAGCTTGTTGGTTGTGTGCAAATAAGGTTTTTATGTTACTTAAGGTTTGTGTATTGTCTATTTAATTGCTGGAAGCATACTTAAAGCCTTAATTAGACATCCTTTTACATAGATTAATGAAACAGAGACAATCCAGTTATTTACCTGATTCACAGTGAAGAATTGCAAACATTTCATACCTTCTGTTTTTATATTACTGTCTAAGTAAACAAGATTCATATATTTAACTTGTGGCCTCTTCTTAAATGCCTAATCAATTTAAGGCATACGCATTTTCCAGAAATTATTCACCTATCCTATCCTTTCACATTTTAAAGTGGACCTATCATTTTATGCACAAAATTGAAAAAGTAATTTTTACCATGTTGCGTGAAGATTTAATTGTACAACTCTCATTAAAGTTAATAGAGATTTTGTTGTTAAATCACACCATGCAGAACATTCCATATTCCCTTAAGTGTCCTTATGTTGCTGGACTAGGAAGGGGCTGCTCTGCCAGAGACGTGTGCACATCTATGTCAGTGAGTATCTGTCTAGTCGGCTTAATTTCATTTTCAGGTCTGAGCTCAATGTCTTTGTATAACTGGTCTCAAACGTGTAATCAAACTAAACCAGGCCTTTTGAGTTCAGGAGAAGAATTAGTAAATGAAATGGCCAGATTTAGTTCAAATTAGCAATATGTTGTCTTTCTCTGGGATTTAGCCCAAGAAAAAAGGTACCTGTAACAACTTGCAGACATGGTCTCTTCATTTGTGCTAATAGACACTTCTGTAAAACTTAACAATTGAATTTTAAATGGTTGGAGTAAGTGAACTATTTGGGTCTAGCTGACTTCATTCTTTACTATACTTTTCAATAGGTTCTTTGGTGATTTTACTTACTTTACAGATTTCAGTACAAATTTGGCCTTTAAAATACTGTTTTATTCAACTAAGGGCTGAGACTAAAAGTTGGGGAAAGTTATTTTATGCTTTCCTAATGCTGATTTCAAATTAATCTGAACTAATGTTAATCTCTTTCACTATTGAAATAAAACTTTAAAAGGCACCCCCTTCAACCTGTATGTAGAAGTATTACTATTCATTTCAGCTACACTGAATACTGACTTTCACCAATCTATTAAGAGGAATCACCTGAAATTTATATCTATAGATAGAGAGATAGATCAATTGACTGATCTATCAGTCTTTTCAGCTGAGACACTTTCACATTTGATGTTGAATATTTACTGTAAGATCTTAATTTAAAAATCTGTTATAGCCCTAGAACAAAATCAGGTCCCTAGAATAAGAAGTAACATATAATAGCAAAAAAAAAAAATCTTGATTGTGACTGTACAGTCTTAGCACAGAACTATACTGCTGAGGATATAATTTCCACTAAGATCAACAAGGGAGTACTATTGTACTTCTTTGATGTGACCACTAGTAACATCTCATGACCAGTTCCTGCCTGAACTGCTAAGGAACTCTGTCAAGATTGAAAGGAAGGACAGGCAGAAGAAGTGGGGAAATGTGCTACTTCATTATCAGAAAAGAGGAATTAGGCCTCAAATAAGTTATCCGCAAGGGAGCTTTTTGACATATCCAGGACTCAGGGACCCCAGATGAGCATAAGAATTATCCCACATCCCACAGATATTTTACTGTGTGCACATTGTGGTGGTTTGACCCACAGTTGGACCATGCAGACCTGCATTCACTTCCCCCCACCTGGTGAGATGGGATGGGAGTCACAACAAAGGGGACACGGGATTAGGAATGAAGGACAGGGACAGCTCACTCACCAGTTATGGTCACAGGCAAAACAGACTCAAACCTGGGGAAGAAAAATCCATTTAATTTGTTGCCATTTCATCTAACTAGACATAACAACCACATCTTACAACACCTTCCTCCCACCCATCTCTTCTTCTCGGGCTCAAATCACTTTGCTCCCAATTTCTCTGCCACCCCCCTCCCTCCCAGCAGCACAGGGCACAGGGAATGGGGGTTACAGTCAGTTCACCTCTGCTGCTCTTCCCGGCATGGAAGTCCAGGAACAAGATGTTCCAAAGTGAGATTCCCATGGAGTCACGGACCTCTTTGGGCTCAGCTCCCAGCTCCAGCATGGGGGATCCACAGGCTGTAGACTCACCCCTCACTCCAGGGGTCCACTCCCACTCTGGCAGCAAGTGACTCTTAGGGCCCAAATTCCAGTCACACTCGTCCTCAGGCTCAGCTTCTCTGCTCCAGCATGGAGTCCTCCATGGCCTACACATGGGTCTCTGTTCCACCATTGAATCTCCACGGGCTGCAGAGGACTTCCTTTGTCTTCTCCTACTCCATACAGTAGAACTGGGTGTGGGTCTTTCCTCCTCCTCCTCTTTCCTCCTCCTCCTCTTTCCTCTGGCAATGAAGCTCTCTGTCTGTTTGTCCTTTGTTTTGGCTGATGGTCATCTTTTGTTAGGTCAATGGCCTCTCCTCCAGGTTCACCTCCACCTACTTCTTTTCAAGACAGTCCTTCCCCTCACAAATATGGATTCACAGAGGCATTTCCCTATTGTTCGTTGGCCCAGGCTGGGATAGGGGGTCTCCGCCTTGGGGCCAGGGGAGCTTTTCGCTCTCACAAGGTGACCCTTCCCCCACTACCAAAAAAACCAGCCCCCACACACTCGCAAAAACCGAAAATACATGTACAAATTATAAATATAAGAAGTTTGTGGGTTAGCACATATTATCCATAATTTTCCCTCTTTTATGGCTATTGTTAACTGTATATCTCAAATCTAGGTAGCCCTGCTTGACCTAAGTCTGCTCTCCTTTCCACTCCAGGTTACCATTACCATACAATGTTCAAAGGAGCAAAACTTGACACCTCTCCTGTTGCACTATAAATCATACGGAAGTGTACCATAAATAGAAAAGTAGCACGATGGTCAAAGCAGAAACATGTTATTTTATTAAAGAAGGTAAAAGCATTCTGTATTGAGCCTAGAGAAATGAAGGTTAGGGATAGACACGATTGCTGTGCATTGACTAGGTAAGTTCATGAGACTGCTCTAGATGCACATTTTCCCCATGAGCAAAGGAGCTATTGAAATGCCATCTCCTGTAGGTTTGTTTTCTTCCATCTCCTTTTTGTAGCACCCACTAAAATCACACTTGCTGTACTTCAATTTTCCCTCCTATCACACCTGCTGGGGCTCCTACTGTAATCTTTCTACCTCTTCCTGCCTCTACACCCTTTCTTTTCCCTCCTGTAGCCCTGCTCTCTCACCAGTACCTCACAGCCCCCTCATACATGCTTTACACATCTTCTTGCGGACATGTGGGCAAAAAGCAAGATGCTAGGATCAATACAGGCATGCTGACAGGCTTCTATCAAACACAGTGAAAAAGAGCTGAGCTTACTCTGCTCTATTCTGGTGGCAGGAGCCTCTCACCTTCAGCAAGCTGTTGACTTTTCAAAAGGACTAGTAAGAGTCTCCTGCCTGTGTTTTCCTGTGCTTTCTTGAAAGCCTTCAGCAATTCAAAACAGAAAGCCCAATTGCACAGGTCTACATCTCTCTGGAAAATATCCTAAAAAAAGAGAATATAATGTTAAAACAATATTTGGAAATAAACTGATCGATAATATATTTTAGGATGGAAATGACAAGAAAGTTTTAATTTTTTAGAGTACAATTTGAAGGCAACCTTCCAACATGAGCTGTGCAGAACAATAAATATGTTTTTTAAGATGCAGCTTGATAACATTTCTCAAAAGCAAGCTTTGCATGTTGTGGCAGAAGATAGGATGTGATATCCCAGGATATTCCATCCAATTTCATATTCTTCTGACATTTACTCTGTGATTTAACATCTCCTTCTTCAACAGTGTCATCCAGCACCATTGAAATATGGACTGAAGCAAAGGATTATTCTCTCATAATCTTAAATCATAAACGAGTAATTTTCAGGAGCAGATGAATTTCGAATTGATGAACCCACAGATCCAGACCTTCACCTGGGGATGGGGTAGAAACATTGCACTCCTTACTAGGAAGCCAAAGAACCAGTAGAGAGTCTTTTTCAAAGAGCACTTTGAAGTGTTATGTGAAGCTTTCATTTCCTCTGGATCTAGATTACTTTTTGGCTTTATTGTACCTTTTAACTGGCATAGGTACCAACTGTCAATAACTGCCAACTGCCGTTAAAGCCTCACCTGAGATATCTATCTCTATTGAGATATCTATCTTCAGCCTTCTTTGATTGTATTGATTTCATACACCTGCCCTGAGTTCAGAGAACAGAAGAAACAAGAAATAGTTAGGAGGAATCGAAAAGACTGAAGAAAAAGTCATAAGAATACAGTATGCTTGGATATCTTAATAACACACAACTGAAATTAATTTAAATACTACGATTCCCTCTGCCAAAACTCTCTGTGCCAGAATTAATGGGTTTCTTTAGTTTTTCACATTTCCTTATCTTAACATCCAGGATTACCTTTAAGATCTCTGTGAGCTGTAGGACCTCTGATACTGCTTTTCTTTTTTTAATTTGAAAAACAATCTCCCATGCACTTTTTTATATTTTTGTGCCCCTTCATAAAGAATTGAACAACTCTTTAATGGAAATCGCTCTTGAAGCCTTCTACAAGCCATTTAATCAGCTTTTCTGCAGTTTATGATGTATGCAAAACCAGTTAAAAGTCTCTGATTCATGACTCATTGTAGTCTTCTGTTGTAAATCAACCATTGCAAAGTTTATAGTTTGTTTCTCATCTCATTGAATTTTAAGGTCCAGCTAGTGGACAGTAAGCATTTTGCTGAGATTTGTGCCTTCCCCAGTCTTCAAGCTAGGTAGAATACTGCATGTTCACTTTTGAAATGGAAATATCAATTCAAACCACCGGATTGCAGAAGCAACCTCAACATAACTCAGTAGGTGGCATTTTTCCTTATGCTTGATATAAATGAATGTTCCATAACAGTGCTATTAAAGATACTGGAAAAAAACATAAACTGGTAGTTAAGTACTCAAGGTAGTCTTTGAATAAGATGAAGAACTGAGATCACAAGCTACTTACAGAGGTTAAAATGACCATATTTCTAGAGGCCTAGTCAAAGTAATTCTAGTACTAGTGGCAATACAGCCTATGTTGAAGATCATGAAATCATCGCTTCATCCAAGTACTGTGGTACCCAGTGACAGATGACCATGTTGCTATGGCTTTACTGTTTGCCAGACTCAAGTTGCTTACATCAAAACTATCTGAGATTCTTTTTTTTCTGATCATAAAATAAATTTACATGCAGATTCTGAGGTGTTTTTGTAAGATTTGGTTTTGCTGAAGAGTTTCCAGTCAGCATGACTGTATCTTGTCCATGTAAATACAAACCATTTTTGTACACCGTCCTGAATGCTTTTCCCTGTGTCCTACTGTTTTACGTTACTTATATATTTTTCTTCATGACTGACAGTTACATTTCAGTACTTTGTGAATTGATTAATTTGTATCTCATGTCTGTTCATCATACTCATGTCTGAGATATGAAATTCAATGCTGGCTATCTAAAACACAAAATTTAAGGTTCAAGTGCAGTGTTGATTTTTCCCCTTTGGTGAGATTTTTGAGAAACTGTAAGTTATCTTGGTTAAATACTTGTAAAAATCTCTCATGTACCCTAATTCCCATATCCAAATATAAATTATAATAAACAGAAACCCTCAGGAGTAAGTGGGTAAGCACATAGCATTCTTAGGTTTTCTCAAGCTTTCAAGATAAGTGGGACAGGATTAGACTTATATTTATTCTCTTCTAGCCTTTTCTAACTTCACAAATGTGCCAACTGAGGTACTTACTGCCTACTATCATTATGAAAAATTTTCTGACAATGCAGCATAATTAGTCTATTAAAGACAAGTAAACTAGCAGAAATATTTGCAAAAGGAAATCTTTTTGCTAAGAACCTTATGCTATAGAAAAAACCCGGACTACCATGACAAGGAGTATTTCTGAAAATGTGGTGTCAGAGGTATGTGATATATACAGAGAGCAGATTTACGGTCTTCTCTCCCTTTTCCTCCTGTTAGATTAAAGAAAATCTCATATTGTATGATGTAGGTTGATGTTTAGTTTATGCTTTCCAAGTCTTCCAAAGGAAATCTCCTGCTCTTGTCTCAACATTTCGAAACTCCAAACTGGAACTGGCATTCATTTGGCAACATAAAGATCCAGGAGAGGAGGGTAGCAGGGGAAACTGGACAAGGATTTCATAGGGAGATTTGGAATACGAATCAGTAGGCACTAAAAATTGGTCATGTCATTACATAATTAGAGGATGTAATATGGTAAAAACAAATTACAAAAGACTGAACAGACATATTGGCATATCATATTGGTCAAGTATTGACTTACAAAATTTTAATAACATTCTTTCAAAAGAGATTTTAGAGTGATTTATTCACATATGTATACACATACCCATATGTAATACCAAACATTGAAAATACTTGTTAAATTACTGTTTTGGTTACAAAGTCAAGCGTTGCAGACTCCTGAAATGCCTGAATTGTAGATCTCCAGACAACTCAATTTGCCCCATTGTATGACTACACTAAGACACAGTTAAATCTTAATATTTTCTAGGACTGAAGTTCTGCTATATATACCAACAGCAGGCAAAATTCTTGTGAAGATTTTTCCAGCCATGAGGCTTCGGAGCTCTTCTAATGAAATTCCTATATAACGAGAAGTTATGACAGTGCTGGTAATTCTCGCGTCATTTCTGAAATCAGTGTCAGTTAAAGTATTGTGAATGTCATTGACAGTCTGACATGGCAAAACATTTAAAAGTGTCAATAATCAAATGTCTTACTGTGTTGGGTTTGTGTGGTGGGGTTTTTTTGGTAGTAGGGGAGGGGCCACAGGGGTGGTTCCTGTGAGAAGCTGTGAGAGGTTTCCCAGTCTCCAAGGTGGGACCTACCTCCAGCCCAGACTGTGCCAGTCAGTGATGGTGAAGTGCATCTGAGAATCCATATTTAAGAAGGGGAAAGACCCATTATGCAGGAACATCTGGATGGGGTCCACGCGAGGATATTGAGGATGCTGGCAGAGGTGCTCGCAAAACCCCTTTCCATCATATACCAACAGTCCTGGCAAACTGGGGAGGTTCCACTTGACTGGAAGGTG
>NW_010319685.1:31913-41786 GCF_000700745.2 Antrostomus carolinensis | reverse complement strand
CCAACCCAAACCATTCTATGATTCTATTGTTATGCTTGTGGCCCCAGACCTGAACTCAGTACTCCAGGTGGAGTCTCATGAGAGTTGAGTAGATGGGGAGAATCACCTCCTTCAATCTATTGACCTCACTTATTTTTATGCAGCCCAGGATACGGTTGTCCTTCTGGAATGCAAGCACACATTGGTGGCTCATACGCAGTTTTTCATTCACCAATACCCATAATTGCTTCTCCTTAGGGCTGCTTTCAATCCAGTCATTGTTTGTGATTGCCTCGACACAGGTTCAGGACCTTACATTTGGCCTTGTTGAACTTCATGAGGTTTGCACAGGTCCACCTCAAGTCTATCAAGGTCCCTCTGGATGGCATCCCTTCCTTCTAGAGTATGAACCAAACCACTCAGCTTGGTGCCATTCACAAACTTGCTGAGGGTGCACTCAATCCCACTGCTCATGTGTCTGACAAAGATGTTAAATAATACTGGTCCCAGTGTAGACCCCTGTGAGACGCCACTCATCACTGGTCTCCACTCGGACATTGAGCCATTAACCACAACCCTTTCAGTGCAACCATCCATCCAATTCCCTATCCACTGAGTGGTCCACCCATTAAATCCACGTCTCTCCGTTTTAGTATCAAATGCTTTGCACAAGTCCAAGCAGATGATGTCAGTCACTCTTCCCTTATCTACCAATGTTGTAACACTGTCATAGAAGGCCACCAAACTGGTCAGGCATGATTTGGCCTTAGTGAAGCCATGTTGCGTGTCATCAGTCACCTCTGTTTTCCACGTGCCTTAGCATAGTTTCCAGGAGGATCTGCTCCTTGATCTTGCCAGGCACAGAAGTACGACTGACTGGCCTGTATTTCTCTGGGTTGCGGTGGATGAGATGACCAACACCGAGATGTGTTCAGGCATCAGCACTTTATTGAAGCTTTGCACTGCTTATATATCTTTTTTCCCTCCCCATGCCCCAAGTACGCGGATTCTTTCACTTTTGATGTGTTACTGCTTATCGCACACACCACAAGCACGCGCCTTCACAATTGACATGATTGGATAATCCCACCTGTTCACGAGCCATTCTTTTACTTCTGACTGGTTACTGGTTACAGCACACAAGTCATCCCTTATCCTGTCTCATACACATTCTTGCTTCTGGTGTTCCGCTTTGTTGTTTATCTTGTCTCCACTCAAGGTCAGGAATTAATTGCTCAAGGTTGAGGCTGCCTGCAGCCTCAGCCCTTAATTCGCCAACACTGGGTCTTCCTTTTTTTCCTTTTTAAAAATGGGGGTTATGTTCCCCTTTTCCAGTCACTGGAAACTTCACCAGTTTGCCACAACTTTTCAAATATGATGGATAGTGGCTTGGCAACTTCATCTGCCAGTTCCTTCAGGATCCTCAGATACATTACATAAGGTCCAACAGATTTTTGCACATTCAGGTTCCTCAGATGGTCTCAAACCTGATCTTCCTCTACAGTGGGCAGTACTTCATTCTCCCAGTCCCTGCATTTGGATTCTGTGAATTGGGCAGCATGGCTAGAGGCAAAAAAGTTGTTGGGTCCACATTGTTAATGTCCACAGTGAATATTCAGCAACTCTTGAGATAGTTCCTTTTAATGTATATGTATTGTCATTCATATATCTCCTAACTGAATGTCAAACTTCTGCAATCTGGGGGCGGGGGGGATGGGGTGGTGGTGTGGCACAGATCTCATTTACCTACTTCTAAAGAATATTTTGCAAATTTTAGCTGAAATAAAGTTGATTGGATCCTGTGTTATGACATCTGGAACAGTGGCCCCAGCTGTCTTTGGAACCAGTGTTCATGTGGCATCAAAATTAAGCAAAGCAAGCTTACTCATTTACATATTTTGCATATTTATAAAAACACGATTTTCCTGTATGAGTAAAAATCTGAGTGCAGAGAAAAATCAGCACAGCTCCATTGATTTTAAAGGACCTGGCATGACTGACACCAGCTGAGATTTTGGCCTGCTGTGTTTAGCTGTGGTTTACATTGAATCGCATAAAGCCAGGAAACACGATATGGCAAATACATAGAAGTGTTTCCAATCTCCTCTTGAGAAGCTTCTGCACAACAGTACTAATTTCAGATCCATGAAAATTTAGAAGCGAAAGAGCTGAGATAGAGCAAAAATAGCACTGGACCCATGCAACGAGCCTGAAAATTATTTCCAGCAGTGTATTGGGACGTAACAAGTAAAAGTTGCCGCAGTATCTGAAGTTAAACTGCTGTGGTCACCGCAGAGGTGGAATGGCACCTCCAAGATACATTTCTTCTGGAATATTATTTCTTGATTTACTTTTCTGCTTCCCCTGCAGCTAGATACTCTCTCTCAGTTTTAATGAAAATAAAAACACAGCTGGGTAGGAATATCATCTCCTGGAAAACAATTAATTCTTCACACTTCATGGAATAACATAAATAAAGAAAATCCACAGTAGAGCATCAAAGACTACACAGAGGAGTCAGTGACTGGCAGAAATAGAGGAAGGAGCTCCAGCTATAAACACAAAACACAGTCTCAGGGGAGTTTTTTCTGAGGAATAAGGGGCAGGTAGAGGATGAGTTGCATAACGCAGGTGCACTGACTTGCAGGCTTACATTATTCTGGTCACCTGCAAAAGCCAGGACACACCTGCAGCATTTGAGAAGCGATTCAGGCATGATAGCTGTCGGTAAGCGTATAACTAATCATAATGGACTTTACTGCAGACATTTTATTATACATATGTACATGTGCGTGCATGTACACATGTATTATATACAAACATACGTACGCGTGTCCTTTAAGACTATTGATAAGACTAATAAAAATTTAACAGTGTTATCTTAAATAGGTGGAAGTACTGTGTTACTGACATGACTGTTTGATATGTTAATAGACTTAAATATTGTTTTTATAAGAGGATATCATCAACTTAAAATCTCACTTGCATCAGAAAGTATTTTTGTTATTTCAAGGCATACATAAAGTTATGATAACTGTAAGGTAATAGAGGTTGAAATATTTAACCTGTTGTTACGTTTATTTAGCACATTTGATAGCATTTTATATATGGTGGGTTTCCCCAGTAGTCAGTGTCACCTTTAGTTGTAGAGATCTTGTTGAAAACAAAGAGAAAAATCATTCTCAAGGGGAAAAATTTTCAGCCTTTCTCTCTTTACTACCAGCCCTCAATCCCGGAATATTTTTAAACATGTCTCTAAATGTAAATGTGAAAAACATTGAGGAAAATTATATTATTTGTATGCTTTAGAAAATGACATTTCAGTGAAGTTCTGCACTAGATCAGGCCCACTGTCAGGGAATTAGTGGGCAGATGTAGTCCTTGAAAATACTATTAACTCATATCATGAAACTTATTCCATTATCATTTGATAATCTCCCTTTAATGGTGCCTACTGCATAGTCAGTGCTAGTTAATAGGAATATTCACTTCTTTGCCAGGAAGTGGTTTTGTGTAAGGTATTTTATGGATATTTCAGACCTCATGGCAGATATTACAGATACCTGAGAATTTATTATTACCTTTATATATGCAGTAGTCCCTTGAATAATATCTTTGCAATTTGAAGAAATGTTGCGTTATTTTTCAAATATGTGGAAATATGGAAGGAAATAGTGCTATCATTACAGATGTAACAATGCATCTTACATTTCTTCCATTTTTACAGATGAAAATGAGCCCTGTTCTACAGTTATGATATCTTCTGATCCTCTTTATGTGACAGAAGGGCATATTTACATTTTATCATCATGATGAATTAAAAGTAAGCCTCAGGCAATGCTTGCATTTGCTAGAGATGACCTTTGGTTTGCACTAGAAAAAAACTGAGGCTTTGGTGCTCCAAGGGTGGATTGCCTTTTCTAAGCAGAACTGTCTCTGTACAGCTGTGTTTCAGATCTGATTTGAGTATGGTAATGACTAAAAAATTTAAAGGAAACGAGGCAGGTGATTCTGAGAAGGAAATGGACTGAAGTTTATTTTTTCTTGAAATAGTGTGAGATTTGGCTCTGCTCTGAACCTTCACAACAGAACCTTTATTATACTCTCAGGAATGGCAGTTTTACCGTCAACTTCCCACACTCAGTTCTCCAGCAACATCTCCTGTTAGTTTTTGTCTTCTTTCTTATTTTTAATCACTCTTTAAAAGAAGACTGACAACACTTTCTAGCCACATTTAAAATTGGCAGGTCAAGGAAATAGAAGAAATATTTTTTTTTTATGTTTCCCCTAATTTTTTTTCTCATGTTGAATTTTTGGCTCAGTTTGAGTAAAGTCTTCCCCCAATGATGGAATATTACGCCGTTACTTGTAAAAGCAGCAAATGCAGTTTGTCAACCAATTAGTTGTAAGCAATTCGTTCAGTAAGATTGTGGGAGAAATGACCATGGAATGAATGAGCTGCATGGAAGAGAGCAGTGGCTGCAATGGAAACAGGCTATGAATTACTTTGCTGTGAACAGAAAGGCTTCTGTTAATCTGTTCAGAAAAAAGAGCAAAGCAGCCTGCTTGCCACTTCCTATATGGTTTATTTCCTTTTTAAAAAAACCCCATAATTCAGATCTCAGAGACTGTTTGACCTCTTGGCTTTAGTTAATGTCTCTATTTTATCTCCATTATTTAAATAATTGACAAGTCTCCAAAGTTCAGGATAGTTCAGAAGGGACTTGAATTGCTTCTTGATTTCAGTTTGACTTCAGAATAATTAAAAAGTGCAGTGTTTCATTAGTTACAGAGCACTCTAAGTACTGTCAGACAAAATAAGAACTTGATGTTCCCGGATCAATTTACATAATAATAAAAGAGAAATCAGGAAATATATATTTTATTAACTTGTTATTTAAATGGCACATCTTAAAAGGCTATTTGCTTCAGTGGGTCCAAAATATAATTTATATGTTATGTTCGCTTTATAATATTAGGCTGCCTAAAGCAGTAACACCCAAAATGTGTTGTCAAGCAAGTAGTGAAAGAGGGAGTTAAAGGGAACACCTGTGTCTTGTTATTAGAAATCATATCCATGCTGGACTTGTAATAGCCTAAATAATACAAATTTAGCTAGAAGTAACAAAGCAGATGGAAACATCTGTATATTGTATGCAGTGACAGTTATTGGATGGTAGAGTATCTGGTCCTGGTTTTCCCTTCAGTAAACATTGTTTTCATAGTAGCATTCATCCTTTGCATTGAAAACCATTGAAAAACTTTGATGTCTGATGAAGATAGCATAGTTTATATTAGAAGTTTAGTACAGGGACACAGTCTGGTCCTGGTATAAATACACAGATACAGTTGTAAGTCATGTAAATGTCCAGTACAAAAATACAATGAACATACTGATTGGCATAAGTGGAAAATAAAACATTAAAACTTCCTTGAATGTACCATTTCCTCACTAAGTGAAAAAATCAGAGGAAAACGTGTTGTGATTCTTGGTATGGCTGAGATAACAAACAGCACATCAAATCATAGAATCATAGAATGGTTAGGGTTTGAAGGGACCTTAAAGATCATCTAGTTCCAATCCCCCTGCCATCAGCAGGGACACCTTCCACTAGACCAGGTTGCTCAAAGCCTCATGCAACCTGGCTTTGAAAACTTCCAGGGAGGGGGCATCCAGATTGCCACGTTGTCATAAGTCAAAGCTTAAGTCAAAGGAATTTAGCTCTCCCTAACATCAGATGTCTACACTGAAGGTAACAGAGCTTGCAAGTAAGCTGTCTTGTTCTAGTCAGTGTGGTCAAAGGAATGGGGAAACCATTCAGTTGGGCAGGTTTCAGTATCTATTTTAGTGTGAACTGAATATCTCTGTGCAGCCTCCATAAGCTGTTACTGACTAGGTCCTTCTCTGGTTGTCACAGGAGTTTGGACATCGACATCACTTACAGACAGTTAAGCTGTAAGATGTCTTAAGCCAAGTGCCTGAAACCCAAAGCTGAATCACCCTTTTAGTTCCCTTACACATAGATTCAGTTCCTAATATCACACCATCTGCAGGGCATCAGTCATCCTAATTCTGTTTTAACCTTTAAGAGAACTCTGTTAGATGCCACCTGACCACATTTTTTTACATAATGTCTTCTCCAGACAGGATTTATTTGGAGAATGGAAAGAAACCCAAAAGCAACAATTAAAACAGATTGTATACAGTGTGTGACGCGTACAGGACCTTAAAATGAAATATATGACTCTTTGTAAGATTAATTTGAGTGAATATTCTGCAAAGAAGAAGTCTTAAAAAGTGTCCTCTCTTTATAAAATACTTAAAGGAACCCAGTGCGATAAATCTCTTAGATCCGGACTGCCACGGTTTTAACCCGGCTGGCAGCCAATCACCATGCAGCCGCTCACTCACCCTCCCCTGCCCTGGGGGAGAGAATTGGGGAGGGGGTAAATGTAAGGATACTCATGGGAACAATTTGATAGTTGAGATTAAATAAACATAAAATAATGATGATAATTGGTGATGATGATGATGATGAAGACGATGATGATAATAATAGAATATACAAACAAGTGATACGCAGTGCAGTTGCTCACTGCCTGTTGACCAATGCCCAGCCTGTTCCCAGCTAGTGATCCCAGAGGAGAGAACATCCTGAAACTGCAATCCCAGAAGAAAGAGAGAATGAGATTCCCGGCCAACCCTCATCTATATACTGAACATGACATTGCATGATATGGAATATCCCATTGGCCAATTTGAATCCATTCCTCTGGTGATGCTCCCTCCTACCTGCACACTAGAGAAGCAAGAGAAGTTGAAAAGATTTCTTAGCAACAACTAAAAACATCAGCATATTTGCAACATTCTTCTCATACCAAATCCCATACTAAATCAAAAACACAGTGGTATTCTAGCTATTAAGAAGAAAATTGGCTCTACCCCATCCAAAACCAGGACACAGAATTTCTTTTTCATCCTTCTGAGATGTAGCTTTAGATATGATTTTCTTTTTTCAGATGGAAGGTGTTCTGTACTTTGTCAGCAGGCTGGGCTTGTTGCTCCAGAATAGCTCTAAGATGATACAATGGCAGATGCCAAACCAAACTTTGAGGTAGATGAAGTAAACAATACATGAGGTGATGAAAAAATACTTTTCTGTGAGTACTTAATGACATGTATTACACTTTTTGAGACATGAAAGTGTTCCAAGGTAATGTATTTGGAGTGTGACTAAGAACTGACTTTTTGCCTATATGGACAAGTGAAGCTTCTAAACTGCTGTTCTGCTTCACTCCGTGGTTTACATCTAATGCTTCCTAAGAAAATGTTGCCTAATGCAGCTATCCGACTGTGGAACTTCCTTCTGACAAAAGAATTTCTGCCTCACACTATCTATGCAATCCATGATTGTGTTCACGTTTCTGAATTAATTTTTGTAGCTTTTTGACATAGGCATAATGGCTTTAGATGTTAGTGCTGTTCGCATAAATACAGAATCTTTTTTAAATTCTTCCACTGTAGTTGTCTCAATGATTTCTTGCAGATGATCTATAGAGGCCCCATTTTGCTTACTTGATGGCTTTGAGTTGCTTTCTGAGGATAGCTATGGCTAAGCACACTCACTGTTAAGAGATTCTTCTGATGCAAGAACAGTCATTGTAATTGTAGAAACAGTAATTTATTTTACTCTAGCTTTTCCCTTCATTCTGATGAATTTATTAGTAAGAAAGTAAGTCATGCACTCTTCTATTCTTCATCCAGCTATTGAGCATTTTATATAATAAAAAGGAAACATACTACTAATGAAATTACATTTCGTAATGTATTATTCACCAATCTCCAGGGTTTCAGTGCTATTTTGTATTGCTAAACACTTACTATATTCATTATTTAACATGCAACAAAAATGCATATAAACCAGGCCATTTGGGTGGTAGATCAGAAGGCAGAGAATATGAATTAGCTAAGGAATGTCTTTTCATATTAAATCTTATTATGTTCTACTACCAAATTTTTAGACAGACTGCAAAGAGAAAAATCTCTATTTTAAAAAATGCCTTGCAGACCAGCTTTCCCTAAAATAAAATTAATCTCTTATGTTCTTACCTATTTAACTTCTTCCACATTTGGAAGGTAGCTGTGGCTCTGTCCCATTTTTAGGCTCAGAGACCACCTCCCTATTTTCTGACCTTCCTTACTCTGCATTTCCAAGATTCAAAACACCTTCCTAGATCTCTGTCACCCATACATATCAATGACAGTGGTTGTCATAATGCTGTCTGGTGTACTTTGTTGACAGATTTTGCTTGTGAGACCTTGTGGTACTATTCTTTAAATCCTTGGTGACGTCCAAGCTGGTAAAGCTGACCAAGGCAGGAAAACCATAGAAAAGGAAAAAGAATTAAGAGAAAAAAATAGTAGTGCTTTCTCTAATCCAGTGTACTGTTGGGGGAAAAAAAAAAAAAAAAAAAAAAAAAAGGAAATTTAATTTCTTCTGACTTTTGTACCACTTGTGTATGGCAGAACCCAGGATTCATACCTCACATACTGCCTAAATGTCTCCAGTAGTGACACTGTTCAGTTACCCCCTTTATAGAAGGTTGGGTGTTCATCTAGATTCTGTGCCATTGGTTATAGATGGGCTCACTTATGACTTTAATAACCAATCTTTGTAGATCAGTTAGGGTGTAACCCTCCTTTAAGGACTTCATTCTTCTAAAGCTTCATAATAGTTTGAGACATCCATGGTACCTTTTGTTCTAGACACTGGTATGACATTTTTCATTCAGTCAAGATCCAAACCTACAAGATATTTGTTTATGACGTCACTATAAAACCTAGAATTCTTTCCACTCGAAAACTCTTTCCACATTAAATTGTTTGGCTGAGTCTGTCCGTATTCACAAACCTCAGGGCAGAGTGCCATGACATTCCTGTATCCACTTTCTTTCTGCCTCAGCTTGTCCCATTCGTATTTGTTCGTGTTCTGGTTCCTGTAGTGCTGCTCTGAATTATACTTTACTCCTGTGTGTGCCCTTTCCTGACCTTGGTGTTCTCTAAAAATCATTGAATTGTCAGAATATTAGCTTTCACCTAAAAATAATATCTTTTTAACTTGCATAGTTAATGGTGAGGAGGGAGAAGAAACAATCTGAAACCACAAATTGTGGCCCACCTAAGCTCCAGAGATTCCAAAATCTTTAAAAAAGGCTCCAAAGCCGTCCGTGTATTACCCAAATTTTAAATTTTAAAAGCTGATGAATAAAAAATGAGCCTGATTTTGGAGGAACAGACTCATGATTGCTGAACGCTCCTGCCTGGCAAGGCAGCAGTGGGAGCGCCCGCAGTGGAGCCCCTGCTGTAGAGATTGCCTCTTGCCAGCTTTTGCCCTTGTGGTGGTAACAGCAGAAACTGCAAATGCTCCACTGGGATTCCTGCTAGGTAAGTGTCAATGTATTTCATTTTGTAGGTGAGCTTCTGAGCAAATTATACTAATAAGGACTCCCAGAATGGGTATTTGGGAAGGACAGTATTAGAGCATAATGATGGATATTGCAATGGATATATTAATACTTAATTAGATAACCTACTTATAGACATCTCTATAGCACTCATTACCAGAGCAGCTGTGATCTAATTTTATCAGCAATCTGAACTTTATCAAATCATTAACTTACGGCATTAACAGTTTGGGAAGAGAATAACAAAATAACATGGCTGGCATTGCTGTTATCGTAATACATGACATAGCACAGTTGTAACTGATTATTACCCATGTGATCAATCTTTATTAAGGTTAATACCTGTATGTTTGTCAGCCGTGAAGCATTGTAGTTTTAAATAACACAATGCTTAGGACATGATACTCTGGCTGAAATATAATCTCTTGG
>NW_010319685.1:24523-31880 GCF_000700745.2 Antrostomus carolinensis | reverse complement strand
GAAGCCAAGTGCAGTGCATGGGTTACCGGGTACCTTTTGACACAGTTGCATGAGGTACATGAAATAACAGGGCCCCTGTTTGACAACGCCATCTGGAATAGGTGCCAGAAAACATGTGCCTGGCGATCTGTGAAGGAACTCCCGCAGAACAGGTGGGGCTCGTGTGTTCCTGAAAATGACTAACACATTGCTATAATTTAGGAAGTCTGGAAGGATGCGGATGGAAAAACACATTTCTTTCACCCTCTGTCAGCCACTGTGAAGAACTTGTGTTTTGGTGTGCTGAGGGGTAGCATGACAGACTGGTACGTTAGGAATTCTGGTTTTTACCTACCTGCATCAAGCTCTCACATTAGGTAGGGTGGAAATCTGGATTGTGTTTGTTTTTCAAAATCAATTGTGTAGTTATTCAATAACATTTTTTTCTCACTCACTAAAACTGAATGGCCTCATTTAGGGTTACAGATTGAGTCAGTTTTCTGCTAACATTCCTTGAGTGAAATGTACTGCTTCTGAAAGGGTGTTAGACTGACAGCAGTAGAAGCTGAAGTCATTTGCTTATCCACAAAACACGTTCTGTGGAATCAGTGTCACAGCACATTTGCTAACACATATATCTAGTCATGGTTTTGTTTTCTTTACACTTGGAAAGCAGGATGTCTTAAGTGAATGGAGTTTTTCAGTCTCATAGCCCAAAACCTTTGGGTCATTCAACTTCAAATCTGTAGTGATCTGCACCTGTATTTTTTATCTGTGAAACAAAAGAATCTGATTCATTGAACTGAGACCATCGACTCATTTTATGTATGCCCCCAAGCAAGCCTTGCTCACAGATACCACAAGAGAACTAACATTGTGAAGGCATGAGTCACAACATTATTTAACACTCTCCTTCAGCATATCCAGTATTTTTAACGTCCTGTTTGTTAACCTTTCTAAAAGAAGGGCCTGAAAAGGACAGCATGACTGTTAGCATATTCCCAATCTACATCCCAATTCTACTCTTTCTCATTTCATCTTTAATATCTATTCTTTTAATCCAGAAAGAGACTGTCCTTCCTGTCTGCATTCCCCAAAAGATATTAATTTAAAATCACATTAAGGCAAAGACTCTAAGTCACTCAACAGGAATAAAGGTATAAAATCACAGTAATTACATTCTCTCTTCCCAGCACTGTGGTCCCCCAGTGAAATGGAAAGAAAAGGACATCCCACTGGGTCACTTAAAAAAACCATGCTAACATTACAGAATCCCAAAGGCACAGGAAAATGTGATAAAACCAAACGATAAAAACTATGTTTTATCTGTTCATGAGAAACCCATAGGTGCCTGTGACACCTGGGTTTTTCTCTCATGCTCAAAAATACTTCTCTCCTTGGACTCTGGCAGAACATTTATGACCGTTATTTGGGCACCTCAGTACCTGACTGAAGATTTCTTTACATATCTCATATTGGCAGAGCTTGTTTTGTGGGTGACTGTGCAAAAGGGGTGTCATTTGTTATTTTCCTATCTGTTTTTTTGTTGAGTAATGTTTTGGGTTTTTGTTAACTCTGTTATTTTGAGTATTTTGTGAATGTACTTCAGTTTAAATGAACCAAAGACACTCACTGCTCAGTGGATGTTGCAATGCTTGCAATTACATTGGCAGGTTTTTGTGATTGGGTGGCATAAGCATGCATATGAAAGAAAGTCTTAATGGCCCTGATCCAATAAAATGTTAATAGGAGGATAATAGAAAAAGCCAACCTTGTCTTACTGATTTCAGTACAGTAATGCAAAAATTCATTGTTTTCTCGATTGAGAATAGAGTGGATTGCTGCATTTGGCATATAGAGTAGACTGAGATACATTCTCCATACTTCACATTATTTTTTTAAAAATTAACTATGTGTACATCTCTGGGGAGCAAAGAATATTTCTAGATGCCTATGCAAACATATTGCTTTGCCTAATATTTTCTAAGAAAGGAAAAAAGATCAAAACTACCAAACCTCAAATTAAATTTGCAGGTTTCATTCAAAAGATGCAAAAGGATAATTTTGGTCCTTTTACTGTTAAACTAAAAGCTAAGCCCTCCTCTGCCCTATGAAAACCCACTATCTCTTCATGTGAAGTGCCTGACTAAATCCATGAAATATGAGGAAATCAATTTAAAAAATAAGCAAGGTGGTTAGGTAGCCTGAAAAACAGACCCTTGGTTCCATTCAGCTGCCACACATGCAAAGAGAAAGGATATGGATCCTTAAGCAGGATATCTCTCAGTTTGCATTCATAAAACTGAGACCAAGTCCCTCTTAAGGTTTATTTTTTATTTAAAAACAGAGAAAGTAATCTTTTAGCACTGCTAGGGACAGAGGTTTTTGTTTTTCCAATGGTGTCCAACTCCAGGCTCAGTCCAGAGAATATTTTGTGCATATTCTTATTCCCATTAGTGGGATTGAAAAAACTCTTTAAATTGACAGGTTTAATACAGTGCTAAGTGATTTATTACTTTCAGTCAGAATGGAGAATGTCTGAGGAACTCTTGAGCTAGATATAGGAAAGGATGTTTTGCTGGCACCTTTCCTACCAAACATGTTCATCAAAAGATGGCTCTAAGATCATTAAAGGACACTGTAGAAGTAAGCATCCTAGGTATATCTAAGCACTGATGTGAGAGGCTTGCATGGAAACTCAACACCCTTCACACTGATCAGCTTCAAATTCACTGTACTTTACAGCTATAATAGGAAGAGCATTCACCTCATACAACCATAGCAACTGATTGGCTTAGTTTGTAGTCTTTACTCCAAAGAAAGAAGATAAATCATCTTGGAGTAAAAGTGATAGTTGAAGGGGTGAGTTCTCTTTAAAGATGCTGAGGTACAAGGAACACTCTGCACCCTTACATTGCAACAGGCTTTGTGGGTTTGTTTTCCTTCTAACACTTGCACTGGTGTTGTTAGTTTGCCATCCATCCCAGGTGCTGCTGCTGAAATGAACAGTTTGTGAGTGAAGAAAAAAGAAAAGTTATCATCAGGAAGATGGCTTAGAAATCCAGAAGTATGGACTGAAATAAATGGAAAAATCATCTCTTTGTTTCCATGCCAAATGCTAGCTAAAGAAACCAACTGCAGCTTGAAATAAGTCCTGCTAGAATTTCTCTGCAATCAAATCGAAATTCAAACTTTGTCTTGGAGACCCTATGATTTTATTGCCACTCCAAGTAAGCCATGCGCATCCCAAGTAAGCCACCAGTGTCTAAACTTTTCATGCACTGGGCAATTTGTCAGATTCTGAAGATGACACCCTAATTCCCAAAGCATATTTTTGTACTAGGTAATGTTTTCTGCACCTGATTTAGTTCTGTGTGTTCTGCATACAAATAAGCTCCAATATTAAATGATTTGGCAAAGTGCTTTCCACCTTATTCGTAAATAACTTCAGAACAATAGGGACAGATGGGGGTGAGTTAAGGGAAACTGCTTCTGGTTTCAGTAACTAACATACAAAAAATGCAATAATGACCCAGGTTTACACAAAGAAATTTCCTTTCATGTTCACTGAATACCAACTTTGAGTAATAATGGCATTGGGATATTATGCAAGGCAGACCAGAAGACCCCAAAGAGTAGATAGGAGGGGACAGCCCCTCAAAACTCTATGGAACGTGTTTTCCCATATGGAGGAGGAATGGATGTATCTTAAACAACACAGCACTGCTATGTATTCATTCCTTTAATTCCAAAGCTTTCGTTCAGTTGAAATACGCCCTTAAAAGCAGCTCAGTGTTCATATGAGTGGAATACAATTAGAGCATGTTTTGGAGTCTGTTTAAGACATCTTTGGTTTTGGTGGGGTTTTCATGTTTCTCAAATTACGAACCAAGTTTTAGAAATACGAGAGCTTCATTAACTTGTCTGGTTTCATGACTTTCTCCAATGTCCCATTCAAAGGACGTCATAACTCTGATTTACCTCTGTTAAAATGAAATTATTTAACTTCACAGCTGACCCACAAGATAGGTCTTCATGTTTTAACATGTTTCTGGCAATTTACCCTTGCATCTTGGTGTGCAGCAGTTGCAGGACTCGCACACACCTACTTCCTCCTTCCTTTAAATAAAGTAAAAGTTGCAATTTTTTCAAGCCATAGAAGTAAATTAAGAAATTATTAGTCTTGCTGTTGTGGGAATGCTTACCTGCAAGACTACAAGAAAATTGTAGGAAAGAATGTAGTCTTCTGCAGTTTGCAAAAATGCTTACTAGAATTGAATGAATTCAGATATTCCTAAGCAAAGTTATTTTCCTATATTCTAGTATCAGAAGATACAAGGAGTTTTAGTTGCTAGGAACATACACATCTAAATATAGTATTCCAGTGTTATTTTGTGGCTTCAAAAAATGGAACATCTAAATATGGTTAGGTATTTGATATGAAACAGCTGTCAGCCATCTTAAAACCTTTTGCATTCCCTCAAAAACTTATGGTAGGTTTTGAAACAACTCTTCTCAAAATTTTGCACATGTAAGTAGAAATTAAAAACAGAGTGCTTACGGAAAAACACACAGTGCAAAACTGAAAAATAAAAGGCTAATCTTGTTTCTGTGTGAGAGGGTTAAAAAGTGCTGAAGTTAAGTTGAGCATAAATGTTCCATTTATGTTAACCTGTATATTTTAACAAAAAAAAAAAAAATGCCTGAAAGGACTGCAGTTTGGTAAATTGTAAATAAAACTATTCACGATGAGAATTACTGTAGTATATGTTACTATGGAGATCACTTGAGAAAAGAGCTATAAAATTATAGCTTGCTTTCTTTCAGGAATTGAAAAAATGGTTTTGAAAACCTTTAAAGGAGTTTGTTCAATTGCAGTATTTAAAAGAATAAAGTAATGGAAAACATGTATCTACTTATTCACAGAATTTCAGAAATTGAGGAGATCTTGATGACAGAATTATGTTTTTGGTGATGGGAAAAGTAGGCATCATTTATGTGTCTAGTTAAAACTGATGGGACATACTGTTATTCCACAGCAGTGGAGTACTCAAAAACAATTCATAGGGAGATGTTTGCCAATCCAAATAATGCTTACAGGAAATTGTATCTAGGGCTATTTTCAAAGCTCTTTTATTTGCTGGATATTTATGACTGCTATATGTAGTCTGAGAAATTATTCTAAATTGAAAACTACTGTTCAAAGAGGACAGAAGTAGATGAGCATTTTTTTTAAAGGGTCTTTTAAGTAAATATTTTGTAGGCTTATCCTGTCCATATTCAGTGGCATAAGAGGCTGCAAGTAGCATAAAGTAATGTCATTTTACATTTTAGTTTTTTCTTTAGGTTTGGTAGACAAATATCTCACTGTTCATTGGGAATAGAGTGGGAGAACCAGTGAGAACTGTAACAAAGGGATACACATCTGAATTAACACATGCCATTATGAAATGCAAAGTTGTCAGAAGAGAATTTGGAGCAAAAATAAAAGCAAAAAGGAAGAGTGATAAGAAATTTATAAAAAGTTGGAAGAGTAAAAGGAAAATAAAGTAAAAGTAAAATAAAAGATAAAGTTTTCTTGAAAGCTATTTCAAGTCTTCAGTTCTGCAATGGTCATTTCTACTCTTCATTTAGTTTTGATGCTTTTTTCATTGGACTTTCTCTGTGACAGTTCTCTTTCTTGGCTGTTCAAATAGCTTAGAGATACTTCTCTTCATTTTTCTCATTCCTATTTCTTCACATTTGCTATCTCTTTTCTGAAGAAAAAAATGTGGCTCCTTAGGGTATTTCTTCACTCATTTTTCAGAATTCTGTGAGTGAAAGAATAGTTTCTTAGAAGCTCTGATAACCAAACCCAATTGTTCCTGTGCCTACTTTTCTACCCCATTTCCATCATACTTTCATTATGTATGTTTTCTGTAGCCTCAGTTTCTGTAATTGCCAGTATGGCACCATGTTTTGTCTTCAGGCTAGTTTAAGGAGATGGTCTTTTCAATTCTACTAGTCTTCTTGTTAATTTTGAAGAGGACTTATCCTAAAAGTGCCAACATTCCTTCTCTGGAAACCACATACTGAAAAAGTTGAAGCCTGTCTTCTGATTCAGGCATAGTTAAAGACCATAGGCACAGATTGGATGAGACAGTTGGACAGGGAAAAGAGCTCCAGAAGCAGTTCTAAGCCAGAGAGGACAGTGATTCTCGTGTCATCATACCGTGACACCGCAACAGGGGCTGAGGGCTGGACAGGGGATATTTGGTTCCCAGGATGACCAGCCCATAACACTATCATCAGAAGCCCTCACTGTCTTGTGTCCTTCCACAGATGTGAACAACTTCACCCAGCAGCACATGGCATAATGAAAGGATGGGACATCTTTGTGAGAAGGGAATAAGAGCTCGCACAAAAAGCTTTATATTTTGGCCAAAGTTTTATCAGTGTAAGATACCTCTTACCCACTTGATAGGTCAACTGAGCTGAAATAACCTTTAGTCAAACCAAGTCATATAGGTCTGAATTTGCTGAGGATCAAGAGTTTGTGCACGCACACATGCATAGAGTGATAGTGACACAGCTGGAGCAGCAATCTATTTTCCCTTATTTTAAAGGTAATTTATTTTGCATTAAGTTCAACTTTTCCCTTGTCATAAATGGAAACAAATTCAGTTTAAGCCAAAAGATACCCATTTAGTGACTTTGGTCACTAAATTTATCACCACAGCTTCTTTGTTTATAATCTTAAATTAGGATAACTCAGTTTTCTTTTGAGAACAAAATGGTAGTCAAGGAGAGAATAAATTCTGAGGCACTTGAGAGGGAAATAACTGAAACTAGCTATTAAAAACATAGAAAAGGAAATGCAGGGCAAATGAATGTGGGGTACTTTACATTCAAAGCAGAGATCAAAGCATTGTGAATTTAAATTAGTATAATGACCTACAGAAACTACAGCAAGGTCTCTGGAATTATTCAGCCCTGGCAATCAGAAGGTGTTCAGATTTTGTTTTATTTAGAGTTCAAGTTAAGCACAAATATTTCTAGCAGTCATTTCACCCTTCACTTGGAGAAGCACTGCGGAGAACGTTGGTTTTCTGAGCAGTGCTTGTTGCAGTGTTCCACATTACAGTGTTGGAAAATAGTGTTGCTCTATTTTTTCATCTTTTTTTTTTCCTTTTTTCCTCTTTCTTTTTTCCTCTCTTTTCCTCTCTCTTTCTTCTTTCCTCTTTCCTAGAATCATGGAATCATAGAATCAATTGCAGAACAGCCCAGTCTATCCTCACAGGGCAGGTTCTCCAGCCCTTTGATCATCTTCATGGCCCTCCTTTGGACTCTCTCCAGTCTGTACATATCTTTCTTGAATTGTGGGGACCAGAACAGGGAC
>NW_010319685.1:17325-24412 GCF_000700745.2 Antrostomus carolinensis | reverse complement strand
CTCTTTTTTTTTTTTTTAAAAAAAAAAAGAGTGAAAACTTGAACTTTTAAGGCATCTGAAGGTGGATAACAAGTAAAGCCATCCACTCACTGTTTCAGCAGTCTGTTGAAGTCTTTTTAAGTGTCTTGCTTTTTCTTCGTAAGAGTTGAGAATCTCTTGAGTCTAGTTCACGAAGTTTAAATGGATAAGGTTGGCAATACTGGGAATCAAGCTTCTGAAATGTTTCAAAGAGGGTGATTCTTAATTTCTTAATGTCTTTCTTTGTAAAGATAAGATAGATTTTTTTCTTTTTTAAATAAATAAAGCAAAATGAATCAAACTGTTATGATAAAATAATTATACTTTGTTTTTTTTAAGCCTAAAAAATGCAAATACATTTTTCATTGAAACTGAAAAACATATCTCATTGGGTAAAAAGTTTAAAATTAGATTTGCTTCTTTTCTGAGAAGATTGTACCTGGATAACCAAGCTGTAATTAGCAGAATTAAGGGGCACAATACTCAAATCAGTACATAAAAGCTGTTTGGAAATGACATCTACACTATTTGTACGTGTACTTAAGTTCTGAATTAGCTGTAATCTTTCAGGGGGAAAAAAAAAGATTTAAATGTCACTGTGGACAGTTCAGTGAAGACATCTGCTCAGTGCACACCTGCAGCTAAAGGGAAAATGTTATGTGCCTTTTATTTCAGTGGAACCTCTATACAAGAGAGAATGACAGGAGCAGGCTGAGGGTGCTGAATGCCTGCTTGAGATGTCTTGTCTTTGACCACGGTAAAAGAGAGGAAATGAGACTAGATGACCCGTTGTTTTGTCCCAGTATGACGATTTATATGTTCCCATAATGAAAAGAACAAAATCGTATGTGCAAGAAAGAACAAAGAGATCTGCAGATAATAGCCAATTAGTGGATCAAAGGCTAATTAGGTAAGTTCTAAAATAAAGTTTTGAAGGTGATACAGGCAGCTAAGCAGGGAATTGTCATAGGAGAAGATAATGGTCTCTATACAGCTCAGGAAAGGACAACCAAAGAGCTCAGTTATCCTTGAAATGGTAAGAAAATAAATATGCTTAAATAAGCATACCAAAAAAGAAATTCCTTAAACCACTGGTAGAATTTGGATCAAATGAATGATGAGACTGATGTATTCTATTTTAAAATAACTCATATTCTTATATTTCTTACATTTCAAGAATAATCAACAAACAGTAAAACATGAGCCAGGGGAACAGGGGAAGCAAGGTACCTGGGGGGAAACTGGGTGCTAAGTGGGCCTGTCTGGGCTAGCATGTGCTTGGTGAAGGGGCTGACACCTCTTGTGCCCTGGGGAGCACAGTCCTGCTGTCCATGTGCATAAATGTAGATATACAGAGATAGATATGCAGGCACAGATACACACACACTCACATACACACCTTGCCTATAGTTATTCTGGAGTATATTATTTGAGACTGAAGGTATAAGACTGAGTTAATTCTTGAATTAATAGTTAAGTGATTGTATACCATTTAGAGAGATGCTCCACTCAAACAGGAAAGTAACCTGCAGATTGATTTATTCAACTTTTACAGAATCTTACTAGTTCAATGACAGTTTATCTACTAGAGGGTATGAATTTTGAAAGAAAGGAACAAAAGGCAGATTATTATGCCATGTGCAACTGCAAGCATTAAACATCCAGGCAGGTATAAAAGTTGTTAGAGGCAAGTAATGCCTAAATCAATAATGAAGCTACAGAAAGGACTCCTGTATGCATGCATTGCCTTCTTTCATCTACATAAGTGCACCCTCTCCCAGCAGACACTGGCATGCTTCCTTAGTGAGAACCAGTCCTCACCACACACCTGGGGGCAACCCTTCTCCCACCAGTTTGTGCCTGGCTGCATGAAGGAAGCAGTGCCCTGCTCAGGTCCTGCCACACAACTTGCAAGGCTGCACAGCGTGCCAGCACGGGGAGCAGACCCACTTGAAAACCCAGTTTTTCTGAGCTTTTCTGCAGGATTGCTTTTCAGACAGAGGAGATCTGTGGTCATGCAGTCCTGTCAGCTGTGATGCCAGCTCAAAGCAAATGATGGAAATTGGCCACCAAGGCAAGGCTGTTGTTTCTGCCTGGTTATGAATTGTCTTCAGTAAATCATGAAATGTGACCTTTATGCGTTTTTCCTTCTTTACCCTCCCAAATTTCCAAACTGTTTTCTTGTGTATACTCTGATTCTTTTTTTGTACATGCAGCCAATATTTGGGTTTTCATACGGTAATCTCCTTTATAAGAAGCAAATAATGGAATATATAATATTTATGAGTTATTATAGTCTGGCTCCAAAAGTCACCATGTGAATTAATGTCCTCCCTGGTTCAGTGCTACAGCACAAACTACCAAACAGCTTAGATGCTAACATATATCAGCTTTATATCAAACTAATAACCAGAGATATCAAGCCAACTGAATTACATTAAACACGCTAAATGTTTCCCTCACTGGGTATTATCTTTTAAAAACTTTGGGTGTTCTAAAACTTTGCAAAACTGAATTTCTGAATTTTATCTTTGTTGCAGTGTTTTGTGATTAACACCACTATTAAGTTAATTCATTATTGAAGAGCGTGTTACATTGCAGAGTGTGTGCAATCACTCTTCTTTCTAGGCAAGGGAAAGACTTAGTAATGCAGTCCTGTGGTCATCAAGGACAAACAGTGCTATCAAGATGTGGCCCCCTGCATCTTGCCTAAAGGTCCTTGTGACTTTCAAAAAGAGCTGCTAAAATATACTATATAGATGGAGTGTTCCTATGTGTTCTTTTTTCACATACAAACATAAGAAAATATTTGGCATTAGGGAAAATGTAGCGTCTTGAGCTCCGTGCTTGGCAAACTTAACATGCTCACAAATGTATCTATCACTAACACTATGTTTATTTTTATTTAAAATGCCCAACTTCTATCACAAAGGGAAAGCTTCATCTCACTTAATTGTAATAATCTGTAAATCAGACATTTAGTAGGTTATGCAAGTTATCTATGTTTGCTGCCTCGGTGATCAGAGTGAGATGGCACCTCCAAAAGCAATTTGGTTAATCCTCATATAGGTGTCTAATAGGTGGAAAGAGTTGCCCCCTGGGACCATGTGTCTTGTAGAGGGCTTAAATTAAGTGAGTTGAAGCACACTGCTTGCAGTTAGAACTGTCTTTTTATAGAAAATGTTCTACTGTCAGTTGGAAATAGTAAAAATAAAATTTATTTGTAAAACAAAAGGAAAAAACTATACTTAGATAACAAATTAGTAGATATTAAATAGGGATAGGACAATACCAATAATTCTGTATTTCCTTTGTTGTTTAAAAATGTTGACAGATTTTTTTACACTTTATGACAATCTGTGTGTATTCATTTTACATGTATGTTGACCGTTAATTTTTGCAGACCACTACACAGGTTCCTTAGAGGGACTTTGTATTCTTTTAAGGGAGACAGATGATATATATTATCTAATTAACTAACATTTCTGTCTTTTTTTTTTTTTTTTTTTTTGCAAAGTATCCTCTGAGCTGATGTCTAGAAAGCAAATATGTACTATACTACCAGTAGCTGAAAATGGATGGGGCTTTGCTTTGGTTAATATTTGTGAAGGTTCTGCTTTTTAAGTTGGAAAGCTCTAGTTTGCACTTTGTTTAGACAACAACTGTGATCATGACTGTGCTTCTTTTTCTTTGCCCATTTTGTCTTTCAGAATATTTCACACAATGTTTCTGGTTTTGGGTTACTTTCTTGTTAGGAAAAAAATATGTGCTGAATGTCATACCAATGTGGAGATTCTTTTCATAAATTTTTATCCTACAAATTACTTGTGTACATTGTAAGTACATATTCAGTTGTACATTCAGGTGTTGTATTCCAGCATATATGACCGAAGTTATTGATGTAAGGTAAAGCATAAAGATGTTTAATGCTTTTCATTCTGTATATGCTGAGCAACCCCCTAACATCTGTTTCAAGCTTTTTAATGCATAGTATAACTCCTCTATAATAAGTTCAGATGGTTCTAGCATCATCCAGTAATGCTACAAATTATTTGCTCACCCGTCTCAGAATGACAACAGCTGCACTGAATATGTTATTAATTTTTCAAGGCCCCAGACACTGCACAAACTTTTGAAAGTGAATTTGTGCACTTTTGAAGGTGATGGAAAAGTGTGCATCAAGGATGTATCATAAAAGATCCATTATCCTGCAAAGTAAGTTAGATGTATTTTCTTGTCATTAGAAGAAGAGATACATGGCATTCTTAATGTCTTGCTCAATTCCGGTGATTTTACAGAGCATTGCAAACATTTCAGTGTAGTGCTTTTTTTATTCTGAAATATTATTTTCTTCCTTATAAATATACAATTGATGGCCTTTCCACTGCCACCCTCTTTTCTGGACCAACCATAATTATACCTGTCTTTTATGGAATTATTACAACCATTACTGAGATGCTTTAATCTTTAAACACTGTTTCCCATTTTCTTAACCAAATGTTTAAACCTCCTACCTTTATATGCATTGTTTGAGAAAAAATAGGTAAGTGACAGCTCTTATTTTAAAACTCTTTTCCACAGTTCTGGGTTAAGCAGCTTCACCAGAAAAAAGATCAGAAACACAAACCCTGAAATCAAACTCAACATTTAAGAAGCTCAGGAAACAAGGAAAAACTGAAGAATAAAAGTCATTGCTTCTCTTTTGATCATTGGATACTCACTGAAATTTTAGAGTTATAGTATAATACTATTCTAAGTTTATGTAGCAAAAAAAATAGCTTTTAAATTGGTTAAAGGGGTCATGGTTTTCCTCAATCTTCTACTTTAAATAAAAAATAAAGGTGAGCTCAAAAATATAATTACTTTAGAATTTTTTTTTTTTTCTTAAATAAGACCATAAAGCCTGTTGTAAAGCACTGTTGAGAGAGGGGAAAAGGGAAAAAAAAAAAAGGGAAGAAATTGTATTTTAAGATAGAAGACTATTTAACTGAAAGAGAGAAGAACAAGGCAATTTTGAATCTTCATCTTGGAGAAAAATCAATGATGTAGCTGAGGTCAATACTGAGTAACATATAGGCTAATGATGTGGATGAGAAAGTAGGCAATGAGTCAGATGTTTATTAATAACAGTGCTCTAAGTTGTTTTACTTAATTAACATGACTGGGCAAATAAAGAACAAAGCTATACAGATATAGATACCTCTGTCCCTGATGTCCACTATTAAATTTGACCAAGCTGAGTACAATGCTCATGGGTGAAAATAACTGAAAAAATGGAATTTTTTTTAATTTCTTTTTACCTGAAAAATGACAAATCTTGAGAGAAGGATGGAGAGGATGCTTTTCTAGAGAAAAAAATTTTCTTGTGGACGTTTTATGTTTGACATTATTTGTGCTGTTTTTGACAATTTAGCTAAAAAATAACCCACAGAGGATCATCCCAATAAGAAAATGAAAAAAACCCAAACAGAAAACAATAAAGTCATAATGATGATATTGTGAACCAAATAATTTTACTCTCTTGCTTAATTATGTCTTATATCTTTGATCCTATGACTTTAAGGCAAATGTTCCTGTGACCGAAACAGCCATATCACAAAGATGTATATAAAATAGATAGGAATGTCCTAGCCTAATGAGGAGCTATTCTATAGCTTAAAAAAATTATCTTATTTACATTATTGAGTGGGAGATGGGGGTGTTGCACTACTGAAAGAACAAGAAACCCTTCGGTAAACTTATCTGGGTAGACCAGGACACAGTGAAGGCTACAAGAGACATGGTGACAGTTTGCCCCAGGCTGTCCTCAGAACCTACACTCATTGATATAAGCGGTTTTGATTTCTGTGAAATCAAGCATTTGTGCATGAGCCACTTCAAGATACTTGTTTCCATGTCAGGAAATAAGAATCAAGTTGAATAAAGAGCATGTCTGCTTTTACATATAAGTAGTCCTGACTTGATTTCCATTGCATCTTTAGTTAAAGAAGTGAACCAAAAATCATAATAAAATCCTAAGCTTCGGGGAGATAATCCATCACCTATGGAGGTCAGGAAGGCATTTTCTCTCCTCTCTGAAGAGTATTGCCTTGGGTGCACTTGGCATATTTTGTCTTGCTCAAGATCATGAACTGTTTGACCATTGCCAGTGGCAGGCAGGGCAATGTGACAGACCAGTTGTCTCATCCATTCTGACAAATGCTGTGTTTCTAGGTTTAATTTATTCAGGTTTAAAGTTTACTTATGAGGTTGATAGGGGCAAAGCAACTAGCACCACAATATCATTTAACTTGTCCTGGAGAAACAGTTATAGTTTCAGAACACACAGCCCCTAATTAGAGTAAATTACTCCTAATGGAATAAGCAATCTGAGAAAAGAGAGAAGAAAAAGTGAGTTTAATTTCTAATGCCACAGGGAGGTCTTGACTGTTCAAAAACTGTCTTTAAATCTCAGGAGCTGTGCTTTGAGACGATCGCTAATAGCACTGGGCAGGAAATAAGCCTGATTAACATTTTGTTAGTAACTTTGAACAGAAAAGATGTACTTACAACAGTAGCCAAGACTTATCATCTTCAACCGAACTTGACATTTGTTTAAGAAAAAAAAGTAAATTGAAGCTATTAAAATGACATTAAATAAATTAGGGTATTAATTTTGTACATTGTTTATCACTTTCTCATTTAAAAAATATTACATTTGGAGATCTCCACATCTAACTAAGGGGGAAGGGTTAACGTTGATTTAAATGAGTTATGATACATTTATCTACATGCTATTCACCAGTTAATATTAATTCATATCACAACAATCTCTGCTGCACTTTAATACAGCAAATCAATCAGCAATATCTACTATTAAAAGGCTGGAAGATACATATTAGGTTTATTGCAAACAATTTACATCTGTAACCTTAAGGCCTTATTCCATGGGATTGATCTGAATTCTTTTCAGTGCATGAGGTAGTAGTTACGATTTTTTTTTTTTTTTTGCCTTGCAGAATAATTCAATGTAAAGCTTGGATGGGCCACATCTTTTTCTCTTTGGATTCTCCTGGTACCACTACAGCAA
>NW_010319685.1:0-17289 GCF_000700745.2 Antrostomus carolinensis | reverse complement strand
TTTCTCACTGCTGTTGATTTGGCTTTTGGTTTTCATGTTTTTAATGAAAGTATTTCAGAGCAATTGCTCTTCTGCTTGTATTTTTTGTTGTTGTTCAATATCTGTTAGCTCAATTTTGCGTGCAACGCAGAAGACGATAAGTGAAAGCTCACAACAGTGAAGTGAAACAATATTTGCCCCTGTATACAGGGCAGAATAATCCCTTCAAAACCTCTAAACAGTATATCCAAAAGGCGTAAACTTTTTGGGAGCTACTTAGTCGTAGACATGGATTTTCAGAAATTTGTGAAAAAAGATGGAGGGGTAGGGGTATTCTTAAACTTTAGTTTAAGAATATATGTCATGGACTTTTTTAGACGACTTACTTTCCTGTAAAGAAAAAAATAAAAGGAAAAAGAAAATTAGGAAGTTGAGAAAAAGATGGAAAGGACTATAAGTAAAAACTGTGAAGGTAGATGAATACTAAGGTATTAATCAGTATGAGGTTTTCTTTCTGGAGGTTGTTTTTATCTTACTGCTTCACAGTTTCTCTGGTAGTTTTGCTGTCACATGGGGTTTGCTCGCAGTTGTTTTCAATAGGCTGAACATGATTAGCTGAATCCCCTCAGTGTCCCCAGTTCCCCTGGCTGCCTGTGGACCATTCATTTCTGTCTGGAGGAGGCTTCTGAAGGCTGAGTGGCAGAAGCAAGAAGTCTGTTGTTGCACTCAGTAACAGGCAGCTATGTACTGATAACAATAGATAAGTATTCCTCTTTAATGTGGTATTCATAAGTTTTGTATTTTATTTTCAACTTTATGTATATGTATTAGCACGTGAGCTTTTCCAGGAATTTAATTCCTAAAACTTGTGGCTCAGGTGTGCAATATGCTGACTCTGTTCAAGTCCTCCATACCCCAGAGACAGGTTTGTTTAACCTAATCCTCCCATGTACAAACATGAGTTTTCCTAGCCAGATGTTCAAATCATTGGCTTGAAACACATAGAGGGCCCTAGAAACTCTTTTTTTTTTTTTTTTTCCTGCAAGTATTAGCATTCCTTTTATTTAAAATTAGTGCCAGGTGGTTTGTAAAAACACTGACTCCTTCTGTTTCAAGTCATTAATTATTCAAGTTTCATCCAGTTACTTTATATTTCAGTCTAAAGGAGTTCTGATTCCTCAGTGAGGAAAGTGACCATGGAAAAACAGAACTGTTGATACAAACCCAGTATTTTTTAGTAGTTAGTATTGCAATCTGTGGGTGCAACTGTCCAACCTTCTTCCTCCTAAAAGAATTCAGAAAACATGCATCAAGTTAACTGCTGAAATTTAATTTTTTGTAATTCACTGTTTTTCAACTCTGAAGAAATTATGTTCAGAAAGCACATATCTTGGAATATAATCAATAGCTTGTATGTGTACTGTATATGTATGGTGCCCTAGGGCCAGTGAAAGTTTGGTCTGAGTCCCACAGGATGCTTTTAAACAAACTTTCCAACTTGTCTCCAGTCTCAGTCGACATCAGTTTTGCTCTTATATTAAGAATTACCAGTATAAATAAGGATTTGGTCTACTTTCATATATCTTTATTTAAAAGATCAATATAGAGCTGGAAAGCAAATAAAACTTGAGTCATTTTGACTTGGTCATGCACTAGAAGATTATAGCCCTAGACACAGACCAAAGACTGTTTTCTCAGATGCCTCGTTTTACATTTAACCTGACATATTGCTGCCTTGCTGAAAATAGCATGCTCATTCGCCAATATGTGAACAGTTTCACACAGTGCTCTATGCAAGGGAGTCTATATACAGACTCTAAAAGTTCAAAGATTATATTAATTTCTCAAGGGGTAACAGATCTTAAATTGTTCTAATTTATATTATCAAATCATGAGGTTTTATATGGTGAAACTAAGCTATTCCTGGATTCTGTCCTTGTCTATCACAGCTGCACTGAAAAGCTTGAAGGGAATCATATTTTCCTTCTGACACTTCTTTTCTTATCTCCAGATTTTGGAAAATATTTTTCCTCAGAATATTTTGCCTTTTGCTCACAGCTTAGTAATAAAAAGAAAGTCAGACCATGACTTCAAACAGACAAAGCTGACCCAAAATCTTCAAGAATGCTGGAAGTGTTCTATTGTAGGATACCTGTAGCCTCACTTGAAGCTAAAACCTGCCCTGGATGAGATGATAAGGACTAGCTGTACCAGGGGAGAAGGGAGCATGCAGCCTCTATAGACTTTGGACCCTGCATTAACATTGTTATTGCAAAGATTCTTTCTCTCTAACCCTGCTCCAAAAGGATGTACCATAGACCTCAGCGCAGGCTAGTTCACAGATTTCATTCCCGGATCTCTGTACCCTAGGGCATGAAAATATATTTCCATTGCAGGCAAAACATATATTCTATATTCTGTTTTCAGAAAATATCTATTACACTATCCTACCCTTAAAGGAAGAAATATCCTTCAAAAAAGAAAGTGTACAATGCAAGTTTAGCTTTAAACTGCAGCATTTAAATTCACACCTGGTGATATCACTGAATCAGCAATTCTCTCAATAATTTTAAATGCTCAAAAAAGAGGATTCCAATTTGGGGCTATTTGTAGACCCTTCGGATCAGGAATGCAGAAAATCTCTTGCACCAGTCCTAACTTGCAGTTATTGTCTCCAGATCAGACATGTCCTAGGGTCAGAGTAGAGTGAAAGGAATGTTTTTTTCTAGCACTTTAGAAAACTAGGACTTGGATTAGTTTCTGAGACTGGCCTTTCAGAAAGAGGAATTGACTGTCCTCATTACTGACTGTAGGATTTTCTTAACAGACATGGATCAGTCAGGTCAAAAGGTGAGAGATACTGAGGCATATAGAACATGAATGAGAATCAAATATCATCATCGGCTGCTTCTCTCCATTCTCTCACCTTGAACAAAGAAATCAGTCAGTAGAGACTCTCTGCAATGCACAGAGCTGCCAAATTCTAGGGCTCTGCCCTTTTTATTAAACCAAGCATGGGAAATATGAGAGAACAGGGAATCCAGAATCACTTTAGTTGCTGTCTTATTTTTCCATCTCAGATGTGGTAGTGTCACCTAATATAAGCCTTAAATAGTTTAAACATTCTGTTGTATCTGCTTGGATAGTCCATCACTTTTGCAGATAAGTGAAATGTGATTATAGTTCCCATATGTCAAAGTCAAAATATCTTTTCTCATGCATTGTAAATGCATTCTAGGATTGTGACTACCTTGTAAATTGTCTCGATTGACACTTTGGGTAAGGCAAGAAGGAGTAAAAGCACATGTTAAGTCTGTATCACACAACGAAGCCTGGAGCAGAGACCTACAAGCTGGTCTCATCTGTTACCTCCAGAGCCATGAGCAGTGCAGACGTAGCTGTGCCCCACTCTGAGACAATTAACCTGTGGAAAGGAAAGCTTGTTTGAGAGGAAGGCATAGCATCAATTAGGGAAACACTGCTGATTTTGTTTGTTTCAGTGTCTCACATATATATCATTTTCTACATATATATATATATAAAATACTGAAAGGATATCTTAGGCAGACACTACTTTGTTAGTGCTTATATGTGCAGTTCCACAAGGGCTGGATCTAATTCCTCATTGTATTCTCTATATCATAGCTCCGATAAAAGGTTTGGGAAAGCTGTTCTGTTCTGTTTGCCTCTCTCGGTGTTAGTAAGATCGATCTTTTCCTTGCTCTCATTGGCTCTCAGACATTCAATGAGCAGCAGTGAGAGCACAGAGAGCAAGAGGACAACCTTAAAGACATGGATCGTTTCCTTCACAGATGCCTATGGACAGACAAGCTTTCTCTTGATGACTTGGAAGGTCTAATTACACCAGGGTACAGTGAAAAAAATGCAGAGGACACTGGTCTGCTTTGGGAAAAAAAAAAAAAAAATCCTTAATACCCTGACACATTTAAAAAAAATTTTGTAATTCAAAATCAGTAGGAGTCTCCATACTAAAAAGTCACTTCACTCTCAATCACAAAGTCACTTCACTCACAATCACAAGTTAATAACTGATACACCTTTCAGTGGAAGAGGAGGGTTGACAAATCCAATCTATGGAAGTGAGAAGCAGATTTCAAAGATATTCATCAGGAATACTTCTGTAACTGCTGTCAGTAAACTATAACATTACTTTTGGAGGAATATGTTTATGAAACAATTTATTCTTATGAGTGTTTGCACAACCTTGTGTGGCGGTGAATAAGTGGCATGTATAAATATCAAAACAATATGAAGATTAAATAACAATACTGCTGTATGAGTGGAGACTGAGAAGCCTTCCTCAAAGGCGGCTGTTATTTGCAAGCTTTCATTTGCAAGCCTTAACTTATGGATAAGAAAATAAAGTATGCAATGCCTAATAGGATTTTCAATTTTTACTTTAGAATATTCCAATTAAATTTCCTGAAGAAAATATTTTAACTTTTCTGGATTCATGTTTTTCCTGTATTTGCCTCTGTCTGTGTGCTCCCAAGTCCATCAAACATTTATACTTCTGTCTTAATAGTGTTTTGTATAATCTCCGTATTTTCTTTTTCTTCCTTATTTTTTATCCCAAAAGGAAATCTTTGTGCTGCAGTTAATTTTCGATGATTAGTTATTTCCCTACTCTTGTTGACATACATCTACTGAGGAGATGCTACTTTTGCTAGAGGCATAAAAGCCAGATCATTTAACCCTTTAGCCAGTTGTAACACAAATCCAAGAGAAGCACAAATGCTTTCTTTCCTTCTTGAAGAAGCACATGACAGGGATGCCAGAGTTCCTTCCAGTATTAGTCTTAGCCTGTATATGGTGGTCATACTGGGAGCTTCTAATTGGTCATTGGTCCACCTGTTGAACCCCTTGGTCATGTCAGTTCTGACTTAACATGTGTCCAGTAAATATCACATACCACCTGACAAGTTTCTCTGGCTGCAATTAAAAAAACAGAAAGACAGAAAAACCTTTCAATTCCTCCCTTTCAGGCCAGCACTGATATGATCAGTGACTAGACCAAGGAGATAAAAATAAAATAGTTACAATGCCTTTAAACTAATTTTAAAAGTTTAGATAATCTTTTGTTGTTTGGTTGGGGTTTTTTTAACTGTTGTAATTTATCCTCAAATAAAGCAAAATCTATGAGTAAGGGTAAAGTGACTGGATGTACAAGCAGTATTGGGTCTACAAAATTAGTAGAGAGCAAAGAATTCGCAGGCCACTATAAATAAATGAACAGTACATTGTGATGAAATCATAGTTTTTATGCATTTTCTACTTTAAACTTTAACTTCAGTACTGAGTTTACAGAAAAGGTTAGGGCCTATAGCTTGCCAGCAAAATCATGAATCATTCATCCTGCTGAGCACCATTGCATATGAGTAACAGAAGACCTAGTGCAATACAAGGCAGACACTGCTAGTGGGCTTTCTCTAGAGCCCTAACGGCAATTTTAAGGAGTCCTTGATACGCAAGAGGCAGAGAGTGCAGATGGCAACTCTGCTTTTCCTGTGAAGGTGAACTGACCTTAAGAACCAGCATTATTTTTTTCTGTCTCTGACTACTGCCTACTTTAAAACTGTGCCTGAAGTAACCAAGAAGTTTTTTTCTTATAGTAATTGGTAGTACTGATCTCAAACACTTTGCTGAAGTTTGTCTCTAAGACTTCAAATCTACTTGCGGTAGTCAGGCCTTGGTGGGAGCTGATCCCAGTGTTACACTTTCCCCTGGGCAGTTTGCACTGATTCTGCATCAATACTGAGCACAGGGGGGTCGGTAGTGAAGCCTTGCAAATCCTTCCTCCATTTCCCCTATGCCATCTGTCTCATCCGGAAGTAGGTGGCTCAAGCAGAAAAACAAACATCACAGAGGTGCCTTGGACTTTCCATTGACTAGTCCAGGTACTGGCTCCTACACTGGAGACATCAGAAATGAAGAGTGATGGTCTGACAGTCAAAGGAAATAAATAGATAAATACTTAATTAACTCTAGAAACATCAGTCAAATATTATTGTGTGAAGCAGCCTGTTTTGATCCATAAAGCAAACCAGAAAACCAGGTTGGAGGGAGAGGACAGAGGTAGGGAAGAATGGAATTAAAACTAAAGGAGCAAACAGTAAAAAGTGATATATATCACAAGCTCCACAGGCCACATACACAGACAGAAATAAAAAATAGGGTAGAAGAGGACTCAGCTTAGATTTATATTTTACAGTGCAGAGAAATACAAGCAGGCTGTAGAGCTGTTCTGTACAAATCTTCATAGCTGTCTCATAAGTTTTAATCATATCTCATTTTGGAAAATGTTATGTCTTACATCCAAATAAAACCAACATGTTTTTTTAATTAGCTACAATTACTTTAATTGAAAGAGAACAGAAAGAACACAAGATGACTGCTGAAATGAATCAATCCGGCTGAACTTCAGTAAATTGCTGCTGGTGCACTTCAATCGAAAGGCAGTCTGCAGCTAAGCAGAGGCTGCCCTAATGACATGGGTTTTGTCTCCAGCATAGACAGTCCTGCAACAATCACCACATTTCAGGCAGCTACTGGGGAAAAAGAGCATCAAAAGAATCGGTGCATGCTGTTATTCTCATGTAAAGCCAGCAGAAGCAAAAGTGACCCTTCACTTTCAGCTGCACTTTGGTTGTGGTTCTGGGACTGTGGGCTCCTGAGTGCCTGTGCCCTGAACTGAAACAGTAAAAGGCACTCCATGAACACTTAGTCCTTAAGTATCCTTTCATTTCAGTGAGACTCGTTTTCTTGAAGTGTTCTTTATGCATTATACATCATCAGTACTATTTTTGTTTAGGCACATCAGGAATCATCCCACAGCGATTAAAAATCATTATTCCATTAACTTTCATGCCTAAAAAGAATTAATGACTCCATGAATCATAATTAAGGCTTCCACTTCTTCTGGCAAGCACAAAGCCAGGCATGCAACAGACCTTCTTGTTATCTATTTTCGCTGTTTTAATGCTTCATTTTTCATCTTGCTTTCATGCTAACTGAGATCTCTGTGTTTTTCCTTCATGTTTCTTTACTGTGCTTGGCTGTAAAGTTGTTGAGCAGCAGAGTAAAACTGATGAAGGAAAAGCTGACTGTATGGATAGGCAAGGCACTTTGGGTATTTTCATAGTATTTTAGTGGAAATCTTAGAATCAAAAGGTGTAGGGATTTTTAAAATTTTATCTTCAAATGTAAGTTTGGAAAATGTTCACTGGATATTCCCAAATGACAAAATTGATAATTTGTCTTACTGTTGTCCTGATGGTTTTCTCCAGCAATCAGTGTTATATCAAATGCATTTTTTAGCAAGGTCATAGTTAGGAAAGAATATGCTACCAGCTGTCTATGAGCAGGTAACCGGTAGTCTTAAAGCAGTCTTCACGTTTATTGACTTAAAATATTTGCAGGTATTAATACATTCATCTAAATTAATTATATGAATCTTCAACTAAATATTAATTAAAAACTTTCTTGAAAGTATTTTCCAGAAAATCAGCTATGGCCCAGTGCAGTAACATGGTTTGTAGTTCAGAGGAAAAAGCACGTATATTGTATTTAAAAAAAAAAAAAAAAAAAAAAAAAAAAAAAAAAAAAAAGTAAAGGGATATTTGGTTTTATCAAAACAATCCAGGGAAAACATAATAAATAAAAACATACACAATTACTTGATTTGGCACAAATCAGATATTCTTGAGAAACAAACTAATGTAACTTCTTGGCTTTCACACATCTAACCTGTGCAATGATCCTTTCCTCTTGAAACCTGGCCCTTCTTTCCTCTTCAGTTACAGCTCTGTTTACCTTCTGCATCTTCTTCCATTTTCTGGTAATCTTGTGAGCCCAGCTGTCTCAGCCTTCTCTAGGGTAACTACTGGTGAAAGTCAAGCACTTGTAACGCAACACCTATCACAATGGATGCCAAGGTCTGGAGTTGCACGTAAATAGTAGTGCTGTGCTTCTGAAATAATGGTAATAATCACAGTGCCTGAAACTGGGAGAGCTTCCATGCAGAGGAGGCATCTGGCTGTTACCTGCTAAAGATCAACTTGCAGTTAGAATTCTTGCATTTTTCAATTGCAATGTAGGGCTTTTTTTTCCTAAAGCAGTATTAATTATAATGCATGTGTAAAAAAACCCTAAAATTAAGATTATGTAATATTTACACAAAATAATTAGTTATAATAAAACACTGGAGATACTGGCGGAGATGGAGTTTCTTCCCTGAAGCATTTTTGTTTGAGGATGGCAGGAATCACTCATTTATCTCAAATAGCACCTCCTTACCACATTTTTTACCCAGCATGGCAGACCAAGCCTTGCAGTATGGCAGAGTTATGACACTACTCATTCTTTGTTAATAGTCTACTTCTTTCTCTTTTTAGCTCTTTTCTTTCAATATTTGAAAGAGGCTATTTTGAAGGTAGTTCTGCCTTCATTAGTCAGCTCTGTCTCTCTGACAGCAAATAATACACACAGTTTCACAGATCTTCATATCTAAGACTTTTTTTCTTTTTCAAACTGACAGCAGAAAGCATCCTGCGAAGATACTTCCTTCTCCTGAACAAGGGATCGCAGGTTAGCAGGACTTCCTCTGCTCTACTGTTACAAATCCTGTTTCCACAATAATTCTGAAAAAGGAGACTGCTGAAAGAAGCATTTGTTAAACAGTGGTTCTTTTTCATCATTGTGTTAGTTGGTGGTCATGCAGGCTTTTCTTCCCCAGTGCTCTAAGATATTAATACAAATTATTTGTGTTATTTTCCCCAGATGCCCAGTGAATCCACAGTAACAAAGTCACTTTGTCTGGTCAGTCAGGAATTTACAGACCTACCTTTGTAGCACCATAGTGAGAGTTGTCCGTGTTCTGGGTGGTGTTTGAAGATGTCCATAATTCATAAAACTCCAGTTGAGGGTTTGTACAGGCACATTCAGCACCTCATACATGAATCTTAGCTCATGAGTGTCAAAACACGTAAAAGAGCTTGATTCACTTACCACCTGACAATACTTTTTATTGGCAAGCTAAAGAAGCATTTCCAAAATGTAGAAAAGATCAAACCACTCCAGTATCTGGGTGGAGGTACAGTCTGGTCACAATATGCTTTCCCAGGATGTTTGGATTTTGTCCTGTGCCCATTAATCATTTGCATCTATAACCATTTTGCTGGGAAGCTGTCACAAGGTTTGGCACCTTTATCCCTCTTCCCGTTCTTCTCAGACTTATAAAAAATGTTTACAGTGATGTTCAGTGAAAATCTAGTGCCAAAAATTTCTGTACATTTAACAAGAGAAATCTAAATTTAAACAGAGATAAGAAACAATAATTTATTATGTCAAATGTGGAAATTAGTTGTTAGCATAGTCAAATATTTTGTTTATCATCTAGTGTTGCAACTGAGAGAACTTTTTTCATCAGTAACTTGAACAAATATTATAAGCAGCAAGTTGCAGTCTTTTTCCCTTGGGGACAGAAAAGTCTTGTAAAGTACCTACCGTATGTATTGCTATAAGCTGCTATTCAGAAGGGAACAATACACTCTAAATTCTTTGGAAGATATAACAATGCCACAAAATGAAAATGAATAGTAGGACACTGAAAGATCCCCCACTCTCTGCCTTTTTCCCTCCCCCAGTAAAGCAGAACATTTTCTAAGTTTCATCACAGCAGCTTTCAGCAGAGATGATTTCTTGCCCAAAGGCACAGGAAGATTAACCAAGTATATCCAACTGCTCAACCAATAACTCATCTGAAAAAGAGTCTAAAGAGCAAATTGTAAGCTTCACAAATGCAATCAGTTTATCAAGGTCAGATAAGGACAAGAGGCTGAATAGATATGATTCAGGATAAAAATTGAATAGATACTGATACCGTATGATTAGAACGAAAATGAGGCCACCTGCTGAATCACAGGGGTGAAATATCACATTCTGCAAAAATGCACTGTCACTAGAACATACACAGGCTGAAATCCCTCCTGATGATGAGAAATTAGCTTTGTAGTCAACAAATTTATTAATACTTTCCTTTTACAAATGTACAGTGGAATTACTGGTAAGATTAGGAGGAAATCTGTGATGCATAAATGAAAAGCTTTTACGAGCATTTTCTATTGTATCAGTGAAATAATGGTAAGCCTCCGACAATGACCTCTGGCATAATCATCATTAGTGATGGGGCAAGATGGCATCTGCTGAGAACCTGGCACCTGACAGGTGAAATATGGGTTTCTTTTAAGTAATTGAGAGCAGCATTTTAATGGAAAAGTGCTGCATAAATAGAATGAAGTCAGCAAACCAAACTGTGGTACAATCGTGAATGTGTAAAACTGGGAAAGAAGTGGCTTGTTCTCCAGATGTTGTGAGGGAAGAAAGTAAGCCAGTGGGGAGTGGTTCGTCATAGGTTGAAACCTGAGAGGAAAGAACATGTTGTGGCAAGTGTGCCATTCAGTAACAGTAGAAAACAAGAAACAGGCCAAAGCAAGTTAAAAATATTTATAATCTTCACAAATCTTATCAGTAGAAATCAACTGCTTCATTTTTGTTGTCACTTTTTAATATATAACTCATAAGAACAGATGGCCTGGTATTTCCTAAATAAAGGTCCTTATACTTAGATAATGTTTTTACTATAGAGTTGATTGTCCCTCGGGATAGTTGCAAATGAGCACTTAGGCTGTCAATATGCTGTTGTGCTGTGCTCAAATATGTGAGTCACTAGGACTTCAGGGGTCAAAATGTGCATTTCTTACAATCACAAAAATATAAAATATCCCTAGCAATCTTTCTCGGAGTTTTGTGTCTTCCTCAACATGTGGGTGGACTGTAGAAATGCATGAGAGAAGCTGACTCTTCTTTGAGTCAACATTGCCTTTCTTCTACCCTGCTGCCTGAGTGGATAACCACTCATATTCCTCAGTGTTTCATGTTTTGGTGGGAAAACACAGCTGAAGTCACCTTTATGTGGTGGCACAAAGGTCTCTTCTCCCACGATGTGAGATTTTGACACCACTGAGATGACTGTGAAAGAAACCTGTCTTCAGCTTAGTGTTTGGTTACAGCTTTCAGGTTTTTAGAAAGCAGAGGTGAGGTAACTGCTAGCTAGTG
This sequence comes from Antrostomus carolinensis, assembly GCF_000700745.2. Taxonomy (NCBI): domain Eukaryota; kingdom Metazoa; phylum Chordata; class Aves; order Caprimulgiformes; family Caprimulgidae; genus Antrostomus; species Antrostomus carolinensis. Next base: position 6,174 of record NW_010319685.1, on the reverse strand, counting down.
CCTCTTACTATTTCAGATTAGCAATGCCCACTCATATATGGACAAAAAATTACCATCTTTACTGTTTTAAAATAATGTAATGTGTTCTTACTACTTAATCTTGCAAGCCAGCAGTCACTTTAGATGCCTATATAAATAGGTAAATGTTGAGTATAATCAATACCTTTTTTATTGCTTACCTACTAAGTTTCCCTAGTTTTCTAGAACAACTGGTAGTAACTGACAGGGAAAAGAAACCAAGCATGTGAACCAAATGACAGTGGAAAGGAAATAGTTTCCTTCTATGTCTCTGATTTCTACAACCTCTTGTCAAACTAATCTCTGACTAATTTCAGCCTCACCGTACTGTATGTACTATGTGTACGTACACACAAACCTTTCTAGCTGAAGAGCATTCAAGAATAGCTTCATGTAGAACAGCTTCATGTAGCAAGTTTCTTTTTGAGAGACTGAGAGCACATCATATGTAAAGATTAAACTTGTTAAAAAAAAAACCTTAACCGTAGGGCTACTACCAGTTGTTCTAGAAAGAGACCATTACAATATTTTAGAAAGTATTCCTATTTTCATGTATGTATCAGCTGCAGAAAATTGGTTAGCTCTTCATTCACAATGGAGCATACCAATCTTAAAAATACAGCATAAAACTATGTAAAATATGTTTTTATTCTGTTCCTCTTACATGACAAAAATTATAGCTTGCCAACATGTAGATGCCCAGTCCACTGCAGTTCTTGGCAATGGTTCCTCCATCTATGCCCTCCAGAAATAATTCTGCTGTATCCCTTGTACCATATTTATACACAAAATCATCACTCAAGCAAAAAAACTGTTAAAGAAATGCATAGAACATTTGTATGGGTGAAGCTTCTGTTGCTCTTATTCTACTAAGGGATAAAATAGTACCCACTGACAAAAGTGAAGAGAGTAGACTGAATATGAGCGAAGGAAAAAACTTAAGGTTTACCTATTTAGTTTTTACCTATATAGTTTTTTTACGTATTTAATTTTTAAATAAGTTTCAAATGGCTTTGTGTTTTTGTAGTGGACTCAAACACTTTCATAACTTTTGCTTTGTCTTTAGAAAGGATTAAAGGATAATAAAAGTCCATCAGTTAGTTATCATAGAAACACAGAATCACAGAATTGTGTAGGTTGAAAGGGACCTTAAAGATCATCTAGTTCCAACCCCCCTGCCATCAGCAGGGACACCTTCCACTAGACCAGGTTGCTCAAAGCCTCACCCCACCTGGCCTCGAACACTTCCAGGGAGGGGGGATCCACAGCTTCTCTGGGCAACCTGTTCCAGTGTCTGACCTCCCACACAGTAAGGAATTTCTTCCTACTATCTAGTCTAAATCTACCCTGTTCTAGTTTAAAGCCATTACTCCTTGTTCTATCTCTACCTGCCCTTTTAAAAATGTCCTTCCCCAGCCTTCCTGTAAGCGTCCTTCAGGTACTGAAAACAGTTTACTGTTAATAAAACATAACAGGGACTGGAGCATATAGAAAGTATATTTGTAGACACAGAAGACAAAATCTCAAACTTGAATTATATTGCTGCAAGAAAGAAAATTAATTATACTGAGCTTAAAATGTCCAGAAGCAGAATTAGATATCTGAACTCTGAGAAGCTCAAAACAGTGAAAAATCAAATGTCATGATTTAAAAGTGGGGGTTTTTTGGTTTTTGGTTTTTTCCTCCATAAGTCCTGAAATAATTCTGCAAATTATTTATTTATATCAAACAAATATAGACTATGGAAGAAATTTCAAAAATCACTTTAGTGGAATACTAGGAAGACGAACTATATATGGAGTTTAAAATCACAAAATTGCAATTCTCTAGATCTTTACCGAAAGATACAGTCATAATGAGAAAGAAACTCTTAACTTTAAAGACTACATAGTTCAGTCAGAGGTTTGCAGGTGTACCTCAGCTACATTTTTATAGTCTTCACACTTCAAAGTATTTGTGCTGTGAAAACTTACCTAGAAGCAAGGTTGTTTCAAATACCTGAAAATATAAACTGATATCAATGAGTAGTTGCATCAGTGTAACCTACCACTGCTGTCTAAGTTTTTATAGATTGACATGATTCACTTTCTAACTAAACTTGACAGTTTTTGAAAACATGCAAGGGCAATGTTTTCTTGTTCGTTGGAGTCAAACAGTTTCAAGAATATATGGAAACCGTCATATCCAGAAGTAAATTAATTGGGTTTTGAAAACTCTAGATTGACTAAACCAAGCAAAGAGAAAGTTTGGCTGGATTAAGATCTGGTGCTTTAAACAAAATAATAGGAATGTATCATAACATAACAACAATTTTTGGAATAGAAACATAGTACTTAAAAAAGCCTCTACTTTATAAAAAGCAGCAAATCTTTGAATGTTTTCTCATTCATGTGGACCAACCCTTCAGCAGAAGCAGGAATAGGAGCACTGAAGCTGAGCCCTTCATTTGCAATAGGGGCAATGTTTGGAACTTTTTTTTTTTTTTCTTTTTGTACAGATGCATATTGTGTATCAGGCAGAGATAAAAGCAGGACAGATATGACAGTTTCAGTTAAGAACAGAACTTGATGCTTTGCACAGTGGACCGATGCTGATATGATGGTAATCAGGTGTCAGACTTGTTCTGTGCTTGTAAAATCATTGCAGTCCCCTACAAAAATGGTGTATAACAAAAAAATAATGTATGAAAAAGATTCTAAGTGCATATGAAATTTGTAAGCACTGCAACAGCTGCTATTCAGTGTTCCGTGCACAGCAAGAGTGCTTTAGGTGCACAAAACAGATCAGATCAGTGCATTCAAAGCAGACTTGGGTGAATTTTGTAGTGTCAGGTGATCAGATAGGTTTTTTAAATAAAATATAAGAATAATGCTGGCTTAACATAGATGTTGTTATGAATTGTATTATTATTATTATTATTATTATTATTATTATTATTATTATTATTCAGGATTTAACATTTTTCATATACACAAGAGACATTTCATCCCTCTGCCCCATAGTCTTAGGTGTAAGACAGTATATGAAAAGGAGAGGCAGGGAAAAATATTAAGAAAGGCTTGTGGAGAGGTGAACCAAGGATACAGAAACAAATAATGTAGCTATTAAGACCTGTCCTTAAGCTGGTGAAAAAAAAAAAAAATCTAATACTGAAAAGAAATTATGAGTCCTTGATCCTCTTCCCATAGAGAGTGTATTCAAAGGCAACTCATGGAAGAGTATAAAAGATGAGAGAACAATGATCTGAAGCCAGATTTACAGAGATCTTTGTTATAGAATTCCTGCCTTAATTTGTGCTTATAATTGCTCTGTATCTATGTTCACCTTCAAGTCAATTTAAGTTCCTTCCAGAGTTTGATTCATTATATCTTAAGGCAGATCAGAGCAATTAGCTAGAAAGAGAGCCTAAGGTAACTCACTCACACTTAGATGTCTAATTTTTGAGCAGCTGAACCTCACTTTATGCTGCCAGTGAAGATCACAGAGTACATGCTTTGCAATTGCCATGCTGAGTTATTTGCCAATTCTTTCCTGTAACCTCTAATCCGAGTATAATGAAACAGCCCTCAAGAGAATGATTTTTCAGAGCTGAATTACACTGTAAGGACTTTATTTTTACCTTCTTTTATCTTTCCCTCAGTTTCAGCACCTCTATCTTCTTGAAATCTTTACAATCTTTGCTCCTAGGCCTCTGTTCTTTTCTGATTCTCTGCTTCTTTATTTCCCTTCCAATATACTAACTGAAGGCCCTCTAGGTTCTGACTATACCCTCCTTCCACTATGCCACACCTCGAGGTAATCTCATCTAACAGCAATCTAATTTACTATTTTTTCTACTGGAAAGGTATGTAATTTACTATCAATATCAATCCTATTTCCTTCTGCTCAGGCTAAAACCTTGTTTCTCTGCTACCTCCAGGTTACCTGTTCTTAAATTTACCTCCAAAATATTTCTCTATTGCTTTCTTTGTAGCATTTTGAACAGCAACACCATCTTTCCTGTCAGAAGTCCAGAAGGTATTATAGAATCATAGAATTGTTTGGTTGGAAAAGACCTTTGAGATCATCGAGTCCAACTGTACCTATCCACTACTATACCTCCAGGGATGGTGGCTCAACCATCCCCCTAGGCAGCCCATTCCATTGCCTGATAACCCTTTCAGTAAAGAATTTTTTCCAGACATCCAATCTGTACCTCCCTTGGTGTAACTTAAGGCCATTGCCTCTTGTTCTCTCACTAGTTACCTGGGAGAAAAGACATGTACCTGCCTTGCTACTACCTCCTTTCAGGTAGTTGTAGACAGTGATAAGGTCTCTCCTTAGCCTCCTTTTCTCTAGACTAAAAATCTTCAAATCTTGAAAATGAGCGTACAAGGTTAGAAGTGATTATATATTCCCTTGAACATGGTATTTTGATGGACTTCACAAATTTATCACGTCCCTCATAGCTCCTGAAAGGGCAGTGTTCCCTCTGGCCTATTGACAGTGGATTCATGATTTTGTTCTATACAGCTCAGCTGTATTGTGTCATAGTAACTTTAAACTTATAAGAGATATCTGTGTGCATTAGTACGTAGTGCAGCAAGAACTCCTTCAGTCAAGAAAAGTGTTATTTCTGAATTACCCATCTCCAATAACTGAATTCAGCAATGATGCTTATTAAATCAAAACTTTAGAAAAGAAAGCATAAAACCAATTGTCCATACAGATGCGAAATATATTTCTCAAGGTTTGAGTTGTTCAGGTGTGAAAATCGTGCAAGCTATACAATCACTCTTATATTGTGCTTATAAAGGGATTTTCATAACAATATTGTTTTACCAATTGCATGTTTTATTTCTTCAGGGTAACAGTACTGGCTAATTCAAAACCATTTGTAGAAGGTGAAGATATAAATCCAAAAATGTTACATTTTTTGATGCATAGGAAAGGATTGCATAACTGAACCTGCTTTACAGAGATGGGTGGATGGGTTACCCCATCAGATTAAAGATGGGTTTTTTCACCCCTCAAAATCTGGACAGGAAGATGTCAAACTAGTTTGAACTTTTGCCACACAAGCCTGTGGGACTTAAATACTCAGGGCATAGTTTGGCCATTTCTTGGAATGGACAGACTGTTTTCTCTGTGTCTGATTGATGAGCATAATTCAACTTTTTTTCTTTTTTCTTTTTTTTTTTTTTTCCTGGTTTGAAACAGGTAGATTCCTCCAGATGACATCTCCTTGCTGTATTAGTTTTTTATTAGAATTTCTTCTTTCCCACTACTTTTTGTCATAGGCATTTTTAATACCCATTAAAAGCCACTTTGCATTGAAGTTGTCAAACAACAGAATTCAGATGGCCTTGAAAGAAGGCAAAACAAGCTAATTCATTTATTTTACAAACTGCCTATGAACAATAATTCTGGCAGATGCAATTGAAAAATCTAATGGGCTATGAAGGCAGGCAATTCTCCAAATCTAGGAAAGTAGTAGCTGATTTAGGCATGCTCTAAATAAAGTCTTACAAACTATTTTTAAGCATTTGTTTTAGTAGGTATATTTTTACATACAAGCTATAGGCTAGTTTACATAAAGTCATATTTCGCAGTCAGAATATTACAATGTCTAATTCAATATATTAGGAAAAAAGATGTCAATAAAATAACTTTTGTCATCTCCATACTGCACTATGTGGTAACTACAGCTAAATTCTCTGCTACAATCATTTTAGTTGCCCATCAGAAGATTTCTTTGCACTTACCCCTCGCTGATATCTGAGAATTCTTTAAAAAAACACATGCAACTACATTCTCTGGGGGAAAAATGTCAAATTATCATGCTGAAAATTAAAGGTCCTCCTTGGTAGTGTATGTCCAGTGCATGATTCTAGATTACCATTTTCTAATATATCTTATCATTACAAGTACTTTATAGCAATTTCAATTACTCATCCATCTAAATGTTCATAATGAGCTAGCAACAAAATACAAGGAAACAGTATGTGCCATAAAAGCTATGTTCTTGCAGACACCTTATTCCAGTGTGCCTATTTCCTTCCTGTCTCCCCCAGCTCCATGCCCTGTCTTCCCAGTTCAAAAGATGGGGGAGAGGAGTTCAAAAGATCTCCTGAGAGAAGGGGAAAGGGAGTCCTGGTGGGGAGCAGGATGACCATG
>NW_010319684.1:0-2027 GCF_000700745.2 Antrostomus carolinensis | reverse complement strand
GTGTCATAAGCCATCCCCATTAATTCCGGGTGGGATAGGGAGATGTGTTCCCTCATCTCCCCCAGAAGATGGCTCCCCCAGCACAGCAAGGCCAGGGGTGCCAGGCCAAAGCCCAGAGTCACTGTTGGCGCCAGCACGTTCCCGACTCCCTTCATCCTCCCCACAAAATCGCTCCCCCAGCACACTAAAGCAAGAAATGCCGGGGCACACAAAGCACGTACATGGCTGTTACTGGTGCCAGCATGTTCCCAAGCTTAGCAAAACGAAGAAACAAGCAGCCCCACCAGCAAAATCTCCGTGACCCACACAGGAGCTCACCATTTAGGAACTACTAGAGCTAGAGCACGCTGAATGCAAAACTGCTGTTGTCTCGGGCCCCACGTTGGGAATAACTTCGAGAGGAAGAGATAACAAATTATTCAGACCTCTCTTATTTAAGCATTAAAAAAGTAGAAGGAAATGGATTAGATTAACCAAAACAGTTTTATTTGGATGCTGTTCTTTAAATCTTCAGAGCACTCAAAACATCCTACTTCCCCCCAAAATCCTATTGATTGTCTCCTGAGGAATAGAAATAAATACTCATATATAAAGGGGATGATATTGTCTGGGGGCGAGAATCTCTCTGCGGGTTGGGCATGTGTTGGCATTTGTAAGGGAAGTGGCGAGGCACTGACTGCAGAAGACACATCCACGTTCGGCTGACACAATCAGCCGTCCGCTTTGTACAATCTGGAAGCAGAGAAACCACAACAGGTATCACCTGGAGTGAAGAATTCCGCTTTGCTGGTCTACTGGCACCAGGCAAATAGGACTCGGAGTATCTGGAACCAGTACATGACTGCTTTAACAATAAGGAACCCAAAGGGCTTTCAGTGCCATTGAGAAGTCTTTCTCCCTCTACATACACCACTGAGAAATGACTTGGAGTTTCAAGCTGGTTTCACCTTAAATCCAAGGTGCAGTCAGTCACCCTGCTCCCTTTTTAAAGCCAGAGCAGTCTGCAGCACTGTGCAGTGTACGTACGATACTAGTGATCTTCAACAGGTCAGAAATAAGAGTTTTGTGACATAACCATCTAGCTGTCCTTTCTGGAACTGAAAGCAGTTGTCAGAAACTAAAACATCTCCTCTTCCAATTTGGCAACATCCCAGCCCAGTAACATATTCATTCCAAGAACTCCCTCCCTATAAAATGCATGTTTATATGGAACATATTTTCACACCGTTTGGCTGTGTCCTTTACGTATTGCAAGCATTTCAGCTTCTCTGAAGCCATATCATAAGATACATTAGATAATGATTTAATGAACAACATAACTAAAGTTTGTGTTGGGGTGTTTTGGGTTTTTTTGCAGGAGTTCTCTTCTAGAAAGGCCATCTTCTATATTAGGCCTGATGTTTTAGCACAGTAATCAATCAGAAGACACCGTATCTGTTACGTACTCATCATTACGTCTTGGTTCATCTCCATTGTGTCTAATGAATACAGAGATGTTCAACTGTATCTTCACTATTTGTCTGAGATTTCTCCTTTCTTGTTGATACTCTGTAATTTAATTTGGGTAAGCAGGGCTTCAGTGTGCATAGCAGTTGCCCCCGGAGGACAAATGTAAATAACTAATGCCCTCCCTTTCCCCTCTTTTCTCCTTGCTTTTATTTCTGAGCAGATGTCATACAGTATGGACTATCCATTTGGTCAACTGGGGTCAGCTGTCCAGGCTATATCCCCTGCCAAGATCTTCCCCATCCCCAAGCTACTGGTGGAGGACGGAGAATTAGAGGGGTGGGGGATAGAAATGTTGGAGAGACAGCCTTGATGCTGCGCAGCACTGCTCAGCAGTAACCAAAACACCGGTGTGTTATCAATACCTTTCTAGCTACTCATACAGAGCACAGCACTCTGAGGGCTGCTATGGGGAAAATTAACTCCATCTCAGCCAGGCCCATTACAACATGTATCTGACTTCTTTTCATTTCCAAAATGGACATTTGAAGAACGCTGGGCGACCCTCAGGGCAAAGGGAG
>NW_010319683.1:14724-28260 GCF_000700745.2 Antrostomus carolinensis | reverse complement strand
TGATTCTATGATACAGGAAAAAAGACTTCTAATTTGCTGAATTTATTTTGCTTAGGAGAAGTCAAACTATTATTGTTAGCAAAGAATCATAGAATCAGAATCGTAGTCATTGGAAAAGACCTTGCGTTGAATCAGGATGCTTCACAGAAAGATTTCATCAGGTAAAGTGTATTTCTGTCTATGAAGTGCACTTTGGTAACTGATGTTCTACAGATTTCAGAATAGAAAAAGAGGTTGCTGTATATTTTATTTCATGTAACCCTTTTACTGGTACAGTCCCTTGCACACAATGGTGTTTTTCTTCCTGAAAACGGCTAATTGAACTCTGCTGTATAGTATGATGATGCCAGCAGCTGTATTGTGCCAAGATGTTTTGTTCATTGCCCAAGATTTATTTGTAAACTGTCTGAGCCTTGCAATATCTTGCTTTACACTCTGTGTGCTTTGAAAAATTGAGTGAGGATCAACTGAAGAAAATAGAATACAATAAATATGACCTAACTATTTTTTTACTTATGCAAACTCTGATGACTTTGTAAAATCCTGCTTCCATACAAGCACTGCTTTATAATCACATAATGTCCAGCAGAAAAATAGTAGTCAAAGTTTCAGAAAAAGAGGTGATATAGACTTATGGAGATGTTGAATTAAAATAACACCTCAATTTACTTTGTAGAACTTATGAGACTTAAAGAAAGCTGGAAATTACGATATTTCTGGGAACTTTTATGATAATTTTGACATTTCAAAAATTTTATTTGTGGTAAGGAATAAAGTTGACACATTTAGTTTACAACAGTGTCAATTCCTAGAAAGCATTCCCAAAGATATATCTAAGCAAGTGAATAATTAAGAGAGAACACAAATGTACAATGAGTGCTATAGAAAACAGTTATATCAAATTCACATTTCTGTAAGGAAAATATTAAATTTCACAGCAATTTAGTGTACATATACACACACGTAAAGACAAGGAAAGGTCCAGAAGAATAATTCTGATTTCAAACATGCCTATTATAGGGATCTCACTTCTTGTATTTCAGTACCCAACTGAGTATACTATAGACAAGCTTTTCATGGAACGGACTAAACCAAATATTATCTGTGGTGGTTCTGCTTTGGTATTTACAATAAGAGGACTGATTTACTCAGAGGATTATAAAAGAAAGCTAATGTGTGTCTCTTAAAAATTACAATCATTTAAACCTTTAAAAAATACTGAAAATTCTGCCAGAAAAAACACAGGTGCAGTTGATTCTGCCTTAAACCTAAGGCATGAAGGAGACATCTCCTTGCTGCTTTATGATGTCATAATTACAGAGCTCTGCTTGCTTCTATGGTAAGTTCCTCATCATGACATCATATATGTGCCTGGCCAGGACTCAGATCTCCAGTCTCACTTTACATATGTCAAGAATCCTCCTTGAAAACAGAAAGTGAACCTAGGTTTTGTTTGGTTTGTTGTTTTTTGGGGTTTGTTTTGTTTTGTTTTGTTTTGTTTTTCCCACAAGCAAGCCTATAATAAAATTCACTGAAAAACTCCTCATTTCAATGATCCAGCTCAGAATTAGGATTAAAACACAATCTGTTCATAACTGAAAGTTCACTAATATGACGAATTTGCTAATAACTGAAGATCATGCTATGTCTTCATATCTTTCCATATAAGAAGAAAATTGTGAGATAGGGCAAGACGAGATGGAAGAAAAGGAAGGGGAGAAGAGAAAATAAAACATATTAGCAAAATAGATTGTTCTATACATCTATAGGAAGTGTTGTATGCTTATGTCAGCCTTTTGGTGGAAGGATTGCAATGTTTCAAGACATTAGACTATTTCAGTAATGATTTGCCCTCTTAGAACTGTTGTTTTTTTGCCTTCAGTTTCAGGATGCAGGCATGATGGAAATCATGTATGTGTGATCACCTGGTAGTCTGAAACTGGGCATGAGACAAAATTCATTGGGATTTAAGTTTTATTGCAAAATAAAGCCAAATTATACAGAATTCAAAATCTGTATTGACTTTCACAGATATTTACTTCTGGAATTTTGAAATCAAAATAACAAGAAATGGAAGTTTCACTATCTGTCATTTCCTGGAAATATGGATACAGGTGAATCAGGAGACTGCACAATATTCAGAGGTCTTCCAAAGTTTTCATCTAATACTTCCCAAAACAGCTCCAGACACCAGAGGGGATTTACAAGGAACACTAAAACACCAAGAATGAAAGCAGAGGAGCCTTAGAGCAAGTTTAACCAGCTGCAAAGGAATTTGCCCTGTAGACTAGATGCAGCCTGATGTTTTCTTACTTTCTTTCCTTGAGCCTGAGGGAATAGCTTTTGAAGTGCAGGATGTCCACCTTGCCACTGTGTTCTGACTATCAGTGTCTGTTGGGTATGTGAGTAGCGAGTCTCCTCTTTTAATGATGTTTTTCTTTGGTAAAGGTTCCAACCAGCTCTTTCCTGAGCACCAGAAATAAATAAGACATAAAGCAATCCTTAGCTGCTCTGCACTCATTCTAATGCTATCCAGCCCCCTACTGTTTCACATGATTATAATTATTGCAATCTAAATAGTTTCACATGAAAAAGAAAACAACAAGGTTCATTAAGGGGTTTCCAAAAGCCTCTTCAGTAAGTGAGAGAAAAGGTAAAACCACCAGGTAAAAAATTGGTTCATTTTTTAAATTGTAAAATACATGCATAAATCTTATGCATTTAAAGATTGGCAGAATGGACATATTCCTGGTGTATTTACAATGGCTTTTATTTTCTTTCTGTTCTGAAGATTCTTTGAAATAATTCTAATGATGCAGTTCAGTGATAAGAATTGGAATAAAGTTGATGATGGTAAAAATTTTACATTATTTTATGTCACCATCAATGCAAAGGCACAACTAGGGAGCTCACTACTAGAGAATAAGTTCACCTTTATAAGACAAAACATGAGACACTACAGGAAAATCCAGTAAGAAAAAGATAATTCATTTAATGAAACAGGCAGTGAGGATCTGCCAGTGGTATGTTTAGTGTCTTTTAATACATGGTAACACCTCAACTTCACCTAAAATCTGCACACAATATAAAAAGGTAGATCAACAACAAGGTAAGCATCAGCCACAGGGGTAGGATATGTGCTTACAAAGAAAGAAAGCTTATCTTACTATGTCCTGGGCAGGCAGTAGAAACTTGCAGTGGCCCAAAGTCTTCTTTGATTGTTTTTAATTTTGTAATCTTTTGTATTTTCTGCTGTCTTTTGGAAAAACCCTCAAATATTTCTGTAAAAAGTTCTTGAGGAAGGAATGTGTTTTTACTTTCCTCACCTCTGAGCTCTGACTTGACATTTTACAGCTCTTTGCACTCCAAAGGCTACAGGAAAACTCATGAGACCTCCTTGTTTCCTTGGAAGGAAGAGGAATATTGTACCTGCATAGAATGACTACACCTAAAGAGAGCTTTAATTGAAAGGTATGTATTAAAACATACAAAATATATCTCATATATATATATACTTATAAACTATGCATACTAAAAAGATGGAAAAGCTTGAAGTTCACCATGGGGAGGACAAAAAAAAAAAAAAAAAAATCTGAAATTCTCTCACTCTCTGAGTGAACAAAACCTCATATAAACTGGGTCAGGGAACGCATACAACACTGGCCAAAATTCACATTTTTCCCAGGGTTTGTATCCCCCACACTAACATGCCCTCAGTGAACAAGCCTTTCTTTTGTGTATGGTACCTTAGAAGTTGCTGGCTTTTTTCTAAAACTTATAGCTCATTCTTGAACATGTAATCAGTACGTTAACCAAGCTATCATAAGTAAGGTTTTCCCCTAGCTCTCTAATGGGAAAAATTCCTCTTGCTTGTTTTATTGCAACATATAGTATAATTAATACAGTATTGTTTAACAAATTAATCACAAAATATTTCATAAAACAAACATTTACAAGTGAAATATTTAGGTTACAAAATATTTCACTTACAGATAATCACCTACTTTATAACTACAAATATTTTACAGTTATTCTTTACTTCCTCTCATGGTGAATGTATGTATTTGTGAGAAAATACAACCTTTGTGATGAGAAGAACAATATTCTACCCCAGATGTACATGAAAATATGAGTTGCTACCTGTATTCTCTATAAGAGTGTTCAGATTATCCCTATATGTCCTTCTCATAGCATTGCTAGGAGGGTTAAAATCCTGATTCTAAAGAATGTAGGTGCAGTTGGGAGCACATGACTTCTTACTACTCACTTTTCTGGTTGTTTTTCTTTCTGTTGTATAAATACTATTGCCTGAACCACAGACTGGAAAAAAATAAATGTTGTCAAGAAGTGAGTAAAGATTTGTTCTTTACTCTGGAAATAATTCTGTAGTTCCAAAATGTTGGCACAATGCCACCAATAAGTCATATAATAAACGAGGTGCCATCTGCATTGTGAAATTCCGTTGCTTATAGTATTTTAAAATAAACTGTAGTAGTTAATAAATTCAAGATTGTGAGTTCTACCAAATGATATTGAAAATACCTTAAACTTAAATGTGAACCTAAATATCCCTGTTGTTCATTAATCTACAATACAGATATTAAACAAAACCAATCATGTCATATTTGTCAGTTTCTACTAAGTATGAAGTCTCCTTTTTCTCTAATACACACCCTACTATTTATTAGAATTTGTGTAACTTGATCTTATGATGATACAACGATAAATCTTAACAATAAAATCTACCCCTAATAAAAAAAACCCTACCAAACAAATCAGTCATTAGCCAATGCAGATTTTTTAATTATTATTATTATTTCTGCTCATTCTCCTTTCTCTTTGCACTCTTTTTCCTCTATTGAAAGGATGTCTTAAAGTTTAGCAGAGTATTTTGGACTAAATAGAAGGAAACAACAATGTCCTGGGATGCTTAGAAAATTGCCAGTAGTGACAAACTTTTACTCACCCCAAGAAGATATCACTTTGCTCCTGGACCATCTAGACCTTATGATCCCACTGCTTTACTCCACATAAAAGGCACAACCACCTCTACCTTTCAGCATCCACATCCATATCACTTGAAGAGTACAAGTTTGCACTCACAGGATCCAGAAAGAACAAGAGAGGCAACTGGTAGAACTCAAAATGAGAGAAGCACCAGTGCCACAGTGTCACCATCACCCCTGCTTCTGATGTTCACTTCAGATCCACAGCCTGGTTTGGCAGCAGAGAAAATCTTGGGGCACCCATGCAGGCAGAACAGCTGAGCTCCCAGCAAGTAGACCTGTCACCATCCCTCATTCATAGGCTCAGTCCTCCCATCCTTTTCTTTTCCAAGGTGCCTCTATTTCCCTCCATTGCTTCACACACACACACCTTGTCATCTTTGCCCTATTCTTTTCCAAACAGGATGTCTGCCCAAGGAGGTGAAGTTGCTAACATGTTAAGGCAAAAAACCAAACCAAACCAACAAAAAAACCCAGCAAAAAAACCCCCCACAAACCAAAGAACAACAAACTTTTTGTCATTGCAAGAAGAAACCCTCTTATGTGGTCTCATACAAGCAAACAACATTAGCCTCAGTTGTGGAAACAACTGGCTAGAGTTGATTCAAAAGGCCCACGCACTCTAACAGAAATCAGAAGAACCATTTTTACAGAAAGCAAATATAAAACAAGCCATAAGCTGGAAGAGCAACCCCTCAAAATAGAGGACTGAAGGCTTGAGCAAGGAATGACCTACAGTGAAAGTAAACAGGGAAAAAAGTGGTGTTAAAAAACAAATAACTTTTCCACTAATGTTAAAAGTTCAGATTTTCTAACATGAATTTATTTCTTTTGTTTATTTGTACACTTGTTATGTTTGTATATGATTGCGGAAGGCACTGCTTTTATCCCATGTTTCCCTTAAAGGTCTGGCTCAGTTCATAGCAATATACTTGGGAAGAGGTAATAGGAAATATGAAACAACTATCTCCTGTGTAGCCCCAGTTGCAATAGTATCAGAACAGTTCACTATCTTAAATACACTTGTCAAAGAGCTTATCAATGACAGATCAAGGACTTTATCATGAATTTTCAAGGTCCAAGCTAGAGCACTGTAGGCTATGTGGCTGATAGTCCGTACCAACCAGGAACAGAGCAGATAAGATTGGTCAAAAGTCTGTGATACACACCAAGGTAAAACAAACACACTTTCCAGATTGTAGATGTGGATTGGATCATGTGAAAATTCTCCTCTGACCTTGGAGAGGTAGGGTCTTCTACAGTATTCAGTCAAGTTTCAGAACAAGGCCCTAAGGAAAATAAATTATTAACATGCACTGGTTGCAAACTTAAAACCAGACCATCTGAAAAGCATCAAATCTTAAGCTGCAAAATCACATGTATCAATCAGCAGAGGTTTTATTTAATCCTCACTTTAAGGGAAAATTCTGAAAAGATAGCAGCTAACAGAAAACCACAACCTCTTAGAAATATCATCTGCAAAAGAAAGAAGGTTAAATAATATACACAAATTTACTATGTAGGCACTGCAGATCACTGAATAGAAATTTTGATGATAATAAATGATTTGTCACTGCTAGAAAAACAAACTGTTAACCAGCCACATTCTGTTTATATAATACATATGTCAAGGTGTGATCTGAGCCCTGAAGTCACCCATATTCTCTCTCTAGACACAGACTGTCTAGGGATGATATTTCTGACTAAAATGGGAATTTGTGTGTGAGTACATACAGAAGCATTGGCAACAGTTAATTCAAATGGGGAAATAGAAAGTGGTATCTGAGTTTAAATTCAAAAATACCAAATTTGTATATCTGACATAAATACATAAAATAGAACTAAACAAACTCTTACGATTTGGAAGAGTCTTTTGAATTGCTGTAGAACTTGCTTGTCAAATTTGCATCTGTATAAATAGATGGTATTTGCATGAATATGAAGGTCTTGCTCCATCTCTGCCTAACTGCAGGCTCATGCATTTATTCAGTACCTTTTGCTAGCCCTTGTGTAAGGGAGCAGCAGGAGCTGCTTCATGAGGGGGGTGAGCTGGGAGGCAAGGGTAGACTGTGGGCAGGCTGTGTCCTCTTCAGCAGGGCACAGCACCCAAGTAGGACCAGGGCTGTGATAGGCACAGCCTTCCCCAGAAGTCCCAGGAGGAGTGATAAGTGAATCAAGTCCCAGCCAGGAAGCCCAGGGAAGAACAAAAAGAAACAGGCCTGAAACAGGACTGAAGACAAGGTTGCCTACACCTCAAATTGAGGATCAATCCCAGAAGAGCAGCCAGTCAGTCAGGTCAGCAGAGACAGGGCCGAGCATAAGTACCTCTGAAATACAGTTGGGGCAAGGTTAAGGTGCCCAGCCTGAACTCCAAAAGAGACCCCAGACCAATGTGCAGAAACCCATGTATATGTCCTGAGTGATGCCAGTCAGGACCTACTGGTGTGCTCAGAGATATGAGTTTTCCTATTCATCCAGCATATTCTCATACTATTAATAGTGCAGCTAACAGCCAAAGAAATTTCTCCTGCACACGTAAAAATTGTTGATTGGGGTAAGTGGACCTGCCTGATCAGTCTCACCTAGACCCCCACCCAAGCACCATCTGCCTATTGCTCCAGAGTTCCATTCAGGCTCAAACCTGGGCACCTGGTGGGTTTTCACTACCCTGATCTTGCTTGGGTGTTGTGCCCTGCTCAGGGTAGTTACTGTTCCTGCCTTGTTGCCAACTCCAGGAGCAGCCTACTCTTGCTGCTCACAGACACAAAATCATAGTGGTCTGTGAGCATGATCTGTCCCACTGAGAGTGCTCTGGATGTCTGGTTACTGAGAAATGTGAGCAGAGCTAATCTGAACACCAAGATGTCAGCCAACAGGGGGCCAGAGGTTAGAGAGGCTTATTACAGAATCCACACATATAATTTACATCTACAATAATTAGCCCAGGAAAAGCAGAGGTCATGTTATTCATCAGTTCCAGAAAAGGCTCAAAATGAAAAAATCTTGACTGGTTACAGGTTTTAACTCTTACCCAAAGTTTAGGTTTTTTGTGGCCCTCAGTTTTGTCAATGAACTAATTAAGGAGTTCACTGTCTACCCCAGAGATTTTCAGACCATCTTTCATCAGTTCATATGTTTTTTATAGAACAGAATCATTAAGGATTGAAAAATATCAATTAGATTAGTTAAACATTTATATTTGGAGACACTGACTATGTATAATTTGTATAATTTACATGTACAAAGTGCTATTTTCATATATAGTTCATATCCGCTACCCATATAACATATTCAGTATCTCACTCTCTAAAGTGTTCCAATATTTTCGTTAGTAATCTTCAGTTGACCATAATATTTCTACTTTTCAAGAACAATGAATTTTAGCAATTATTTCCTTTCCCTCCTCTCAAGATACCTGTGTTCTTAAACTCAACATAGATAGCTAGATTCATAAAACTGTGATAAAAGCTTGTTTTGTCTGGAAATCATTTGGAGAATGCCTTAGTGAGGTACATTCATATTCCCATGCAGCATTGATTTTGAACACGTATTTTTTATCCTGGAAACAATTGACTTTACATGGGAATTTGTTGTTCACTGAATTGTTGTTCGGTTTTTATTTTGCTGCAAGGTACCCAAAATTATTATTAAAGGAAGAAAGATTGTTAGTATTTCAATTCTTCACCAGCTTAGTTTCACAATTTCTATAGAAAATATTAAACTGCTACCATCATAAAATGGACCTTAGGAAGGCAAAAAGTGTAAAAATTATTATCAGCTCTTTCTTTTGAACAGACATTAGCTGAATTAACTAGTTGCACACTGTTTCTTGAATAATACACAACTGTTTTATACATACCAATAGAACTACATTATTTCAGAGTACACCCTTAGTAAACTGTTGATTACAGAGGTACAACCATGATTCTTATTTAGAATTGCATTTCCACTGACACAATATGTTCATCATCCTTGGCAAAAAGAATACAGAAGGAGTTCAACATGCCTTCATCACAGTTATTACAGTCTTATGTTTTCCCTACATGCCTACTATGAACTTCACTTGTGCATGCCTATCAATCCTGAATCTTTAGCATCTGTGCTAAAGAGGTAATTAAGGGTTGGCTTTATACAGTAAGAGAGATTAATATGGTATATAGTGCACATCCTTGTCTGTTGGAAGCAGAATAAAGCTTTCTATGACATGGCAGGATATGTCATTGTCAATAGAAACAAAACATACATGTGAGAGAAAGGTTAGGAAGTGTTTCCCTAACTTCTGCACCTTCTTGCTTTTTGAGATTTGCATAGTAGTTTTGTTCCTGTTGTAGTGTCTTTTAAAAATAATTAGTTGTTTCTTAAATATGGGAACACACTTAATATACTACAACTGAAGTAGAATGCTTTATAATATTCGGTATGGAAACATGAAATGAGAGCAGAATAGTGTAGGTTGCTGATATCAGCCAATTTTTCTTTTGACCAAAGATACTTCTGCCAAATGTTCTTCTCCCACTGTAGATTTAAACTAATAAAATTCTGAATTTAGGGATCAAAAAGCATTTAGAAAATTACAATTATTCTTTGTTTAATGGCTGGCATAATTGAACCTGAAGAAACCTTTCCGAAAAATTGAAGGCCTAAAAGCTGGACTTTATCAGAACTAACTTCTGTTCCCTGGGCTGTCACAGACCCCTATGCAACACCATGTAAGTTAAGGAAGCTAAATTCTCAGAAATGGCAGTTTAATTGACTAACATACTGTGTTCCATTTAAAACTTCAAAGATGGGTTTATCTAACGGAATGAGGTAGTTGTGTAGATCTCCTTTTTAGAGCAGTTCCCTCCATCTCCCCTCCAGATGCACATCTAAAATAATTCCCATGAATTTCAGCCTAAAATTGTGTTTTTCTTTCCACTGCCTATAAAGAAAGTCTAGGATGATTTCCACAGATGTAGGGGTATGCAGTATATGTATAGTGTACTATGTTAGAAAGCAGTATAGTACAGTAGGAGAAGATTTGTGGAGTAAAACACATGTCTCTGAGAAACTGGTATGTGCTCTGTGTATGTTTTGAGGATTTTATTTTGGCTTAGTCCCAGTCTGATTGCTGGGAATGTACATTAGCAGGTCTACCATTAGCAACTGTAGTGCGTTTGGTGCATTCCTGAAATAATCTTTTTTTTTAGCTTAAGAAAGCCATTTGTGTAATCTGTGACATGAACTGATGCTCAGTAAATTCTGGGTAACTGAGAGATGTTCTTCAAATGTGCACTAGTAATCTGAACTAAAATACTGGTGTGTGTGTGTTCCCATGGATGTCTAAGGTGGATGAGATTTATCACACTGTTGTAGCCATAGCATCATATATTATTTTTCTTGCTGGCCACAAAATAGTCAAAACTCTGCTCTAGTGAAGCACTATGTGCAGGTACAGGTAGGTTAGTTATCAGCGACTTTTCAAGACTCAGTTTTCTGAACAATTACCTTGAATTTTGTACTGCAGTCTCCGTGTGTCTGCATGATAGCAACAAAAATCATTAAAAAAAAAAATAAAATCAGTCTCTTAACTCTTTCATACTAATGATTTCTTCAGCTTGGGAGAGAAAGATGACCAAGAGGAGGTGAGCCTCTCATCTTTGTGAAAGCAATTCTAAAAAACTACTCATGGCAGGGGGATTGGAACCAGAGAATTTTTTAAAGTCTCTTCCAAACCATATCATTCTATGATTCTATGATTCCAATATCATCCAACTATTTCCTTATTAATTTTCCTAGTTTGTTTTGGTTTGTTGGGGGTTTTTTGTTTGTTTGTTTGTTTTTCTGGTTTCCTGTATTTTAGAAATTAATATTTGTTCACTTATATTAAATCACTTCTTTTTATCATCATTCCCATGGTACATTATTATAATAACCTAACTGTATTATCCTATCCTATCCTATCATATCCTATCCTATCCTATCCTATCCTATCCTATCCTGTCTGTGCTGTCCTGTCCTGTCCTGTCCTGTCCTAATACTTTTTAATGTAATTTAATCAGTTTCATCAAAGTACTTGATGTACCGAAACATACCAAAACAATCATAAGATTTCAATAAAACAATTTGTCCACACTGTAAGAGGACAGGTAACAGGACTGACTTCATGTCAGTTGCCTGTGCTGCCAAGTGGTAGAACTCCTAATTAACTTGGTGTCTTTGAAGCCTTGTTCTTTTTCATTTCCCTTGCTATAACAGAGAAATCCCATTATTGTCTGTACAGGGAACTGCTGAAGTGAAATTAGCTTTGAAAACGTTGTCTTCATTGGACACTAGTTTTACTAGTCAGTACTTGATGGGGAACTCTTTGTTTAAAAGGCACCAACTTACAAGACAGGGAACAACACTGCCAGTAAGAGGGGAAGAAATAATACTTTCTGGAACAAAGGAAAATGAAACTACCTTTTTTTTTTTTGTCATCTCTTCAGTCTCACATTTCATTCTGCTCACATCTCAGCTGCTCCTTGAAGCCTCATTCTCAGAATTTGCATTTCTGGAAAAGGAGACCTTGAATATTGACATCTCAAACTTGAAACAACTCATATTATTTAGCCATTTTAAAATCAAGATTGTCTTCTGCAGTAAGCCTTTCTAGCAAACATGATAAATAATATTTGGGTTCTCTTCCAGAAAGCATGATAAGAGTTTAATCAACTAAAAAAATATTATGGATGTGTAGATTTTCTTAAAAGAAAACAGCCAGATGTCCAAGCTGTGGATTGTAGTATTTAGGTGAAGTATTGCCACTGCTAAAGTCAAATTTAACATTGATCTCTATACATACAAGATATTTCCCCCTTTGGAAATTCTGGCAACAGTTATATTTAGTTTATGTAAGTTGACTATTTTGCACACAAATTGAAATCAGTGTAACTGCAGCAAAGAACAAGGTCCTTTAGGGTTTTTTTTACACTTAGTTAAAGTTTTATCTAGCAAGTAGATTTTAGATTAAAAAATTGTTTTACATCCATGAAATAAAATGAAGGCATCTTTAGTGCAACATCCAGGTTAAGCATAGCTAAGTCCTAAAAATTTTGAGATATATTAATATTTTCTGATTTGCTATTTTCTAGGCTAAGAAATGAAAAAGGAGAAAAAAGTAGTTGTAAAATCTACAGGACAAGAAAATTCTATTATATTAGTTTTCTGATTTTTTTATTTCCCTAAGGTAATTTTTGAAGAACTTAAGAAACTTCTCACAGAGGCATGTAAGTTCAAGGAATTTTTTAATAATATTTATTTTTATTGCTCATTATGCATATATTTACACTAGGATACCATTCAATTGTTTCATGTGCTATTTATCCTCTCAAAGAATATAAAAGTGTGAGAGAAAACTAATACCACAATTAAAAAAATGCAATAATGATTTAATAGGCAGCTTAATAAAAGTACTGTGTACAGATTGGTACTTGCTTTCAGATATGACTGAGCACAAAAGGCCACGTAGTACTTACCAGCTTTACCAAGGAAACCTAGAGGAGGAATTGTCCTTGGATATGAAAATGGTGAAGTAGGAATCATTTGGACACTTAGTCTGCACCTCTTCCTAAATGAAGAGGTAGGATGATTTCTCAGCTATGAAGATGTAGTCTTTCAGTTTCAGCTTGGGTGATTGATTACTTCCTCTGACAGCTCTTTAACTACATCTTTGGAAAGGCTTAAAATTGGAAGCTGGTTTGCATCTAACCCACTTATTTATAGGAATGCATCCAAGGAATATCCTGTTAAGAAACAGAGTTTTCCTAACGTGTCATAAAATACAGCAATTGGAACCAGATATCTTGTTGGAGTTCCTTTGCTGTGATAGGAGATAGTGAAGGATGGTTTGTCTGTTGGAGACTACAGGTTAGATGGTATTACTCATCTCAGTTTGAGTGGCTGGATAAAAGTACTTCAAAATCTAGCTTTTTGAATCTCTGTAATGCTCAGAACGAGCAAATTCAAAACATAAACTATAACACAGGAATACTGTAAAATAAAAATTCTTACAAGTTGGAAATAAACTTTTTTAATGGAATTATGGCTAAATTGAGAAACTTATTGTTTTGATAATGTTGTTTGTGCTATATCTTTAAAAAAAGTAAATATACAATAAGTCATTTCTCTTACTCCAAAATCTACTGCTACAGACCAGTAAAATTTCTAAGTACTCGTATTTCAGGTTTTATATAAGGTTTTGATTCTATCTTTTTAAGATTTCTTTTAAAAAACTCTCTTTCACTTGCAGAGACAATATTAACTGTGTGAGCAAACAAACTGTTTGTGTTAGCAACTGGAAGGAATGAAACACTGTTAGCACCTAGGGAGATGTGTTTCCAACAATTATCTTAATTAATCAATTTCTCTTTGAAGTCAGCCTGACCCATGAGTAATTGTTTTACAGCAGCTCCAACACCGGGAGCAGTTTGCCAATATTCTTGTCCATCAAGACTCATTTTAACAGCCATGTTCTGTGTTTTCAATTAAATGTGTGTTCTACAAGTATACA
>NW_010319683.1:13537-14698 GCF_000700745.2 Antrostomus carolinensis | reverse complement strand
AATTGTTTTTATAATACAGGCATTTCCCTCTTTATCTACACATAAGTAGATGTGTCCTCAATAAAAGCTTGGACTGTGGGGCTAGAGAAGAATGAGTAGAAAAGTAACACAGCAAAGGAAATGGGAGTCTTCACTCTGATTTATGAGTTCCCTTATAAGTTTTAAAGCCTTCCTGTCTCTTAACTGTCACATTGTCTGAAAAATAATAGTGACCAATTAAAAAATAATTTCTATCTTTTATTCTACCATGCCCATAGCTATTCTCTATCTCATTTCTTTGTCTTGTATATGTAAATATCACATCTTTGGTTAGATGAACAAATATGATGTGACTGTTATAAAACTGCAACACAAGCCATTTGCTAATCTGATGTTCAATGAGGTCTATCTCAGATAAATATTTTTTTGTATGAGAAATGCATTTTTTTGATTTTGAAGTTTTTATTTTCAACCATGAAATATCTAAGTGAAACATTTCAAAACAAATCAGTGCAGATAATACTGCTGTCTGATATTTTGATTTAAGCTTTGATTGGAGATATAAACGAAAAATGAAATATTGGAAATTCTGGCAAGATAAAAATGTTAGTGTTGGATCAAATGTCTTCAAGCAATAACAGTGATACTCCTGTAACTTTCACCCTTCACCTCCCTCTTTTGTTCATACTTATTTTGTTAAGTTTGAAATGCAGCTCTGGACCGTACGAACATTAAGGTCTAAGATAACATGGGCACAGGTCAGTTTCAATCTGAAGTCATCTGAACTGCATATGCAGGAAGTTAAATATGCATGTGTATGTGTTGGAGTGGATTATACGAAATCTTACTGAAGGAAGAAATGTGAGCTTTTTTTTTCTCTAAAAACCTTGAAAATTACTTAGACAAAACTTAAGCGTAGAAGTGATTAGGACACATTTGAGCAGTACTTTCCAATACTTTTGAAAATATGTTCCCTTGAGATGCCAATCACAGCTTCTGAGTATTTAATTTCCTCAGCAGTTTCAGTGCTCCTGCTGCTAGGAGGACTGCCTGGTGTGAGGTTATGGCTGAAATTTTCACTTCTGTTTTGACAGGCTTCAGGCAGAAGAAATGTGCCACCAGTTCTCTGCAGATCATGACATACAGCAGCAGTTGAACCAGCTGGAAAAGAAGGTAGGGAAA
>NW_010319683.1:0-13506 GCF_000700745.2 Antrostomus carolinensis | reverse complement strand
TAAATGGAGGCATTTTAGATCTCAGTTAATAAAGAGAAAAAATAAACTGCATTCCAAAGCATTGCTTGAGAGATTTCTATTGAAAAATATATTTATAAAGGAAAAAAACCCAAATGGATACACTGTCTGAAAAATCTCTTTTAAATATTACTCATTGTTATTTTGTAGAATATTTTGAAAATTAACTTTGAAATTTTTTATCAAGAATGTGACGCTTGAAGATTCTCCCTTCTTTCTTGTTTTCCTTTCAGGTTTGTTTTTTTGTTTTGTTTTGTTTTGTTTTGTTTTGTTTTGTTTTTCACAGCTGTTACACTGATTTATTTGTAAGAAAGGAGAACACTATTTTAAAAAATCAGACTTATGCTTGAGTTTGGTTTAAGATGCTATGCTCAAAGTCATTACCTGTAATTGAGATTTCCAAATGTGTCTAAAGAAGATGGATGACAAAATACCTTTAAAACATATCCTTATTATTCTGGTCAGTTCCTATGGATCTTAGCTACAGGGCTATGTGTCCTCAGGCAATATAATACCTAGACACAACTTACAAACTTATGATCACATACAACTCTGCACAGAACCAAAGTGACAAGTAGAAAAAACATAAAATATGTTCACCTTTCTTGTAGGAGCCCAAACTACCAAGTTTGTGCAGTCCAAGACCACAGATATGAATTGTGGCCTTTTTTTTTTTTCAGAACCCTTTACTTTTTTCTTTGAAGACATAAAATATCAAATTAAACCAGACTGAATTTCCTAGTGCTTAACATAAATTCTTGAACATCATCAGATAATACTTTTTATTGAAGAAATTAGAAACATAATTTCATTTTCTTTCATTAGAGTCTGAATTTTGTAACACCATTTCAACTAAATTTGTTGAAGAACTCTGAAATCAGTAAATACACTTTTTTATTTTATTTTTTTTTTTTTAGAATATCTATTATTGAGTTCTCTTGAGCTACCAGAGAACTAACTGTCATATACATATAGTATCACATGGAAAAAGTAATTGTTATCTTTCATCAATCATATAATAACAAAATGTACCATGCAGAGATCTGCATTGCTCCTAGGTGAGACAGTTCCAGGGCTAATGCATTTCAGTACTTCTAGTATCCTACACCCTGGTCTCTTTGCAGAGTGGATATATTCTGAATATTTCAAGGGTGTATATATATTTAATTAGATGTTAAGCATCTCAGAAACATTTTGAGCAGAACAGGTCTTCATATGAATTCCTGCTTTGTCCAGACTTCTTGACTGTCAGTGAGTTGTAAGAAGGTGATAGGATTCCAGTAAGGTCTACTACAGGTACATTAAAGTGGCTAACAAGCACACTCAGAAGCAGAATGTCCCATCGTTTCAGTAGAAGATGCAGGTCCTACACATGAAGACTTTATATCTCTGCTCTACATCTGCCATGGAAAACAAGCATAGTTGTTTCTAAAGACCTGTCTTAAACTAAAAGAATGGTAAAACATATGATGAAACTTAAAAACAGCTGAGAAGGTTTTGTGTAAATTTTCTAAAAAATAAGTCAATTTTCAGAAACATAGAGAAACTGAAAATTTTAGTAAGAAGTGTGAAATTTTGGAAAACTGGTTAGGAAGTAAAGAGAGATTGCAATGGTAAGTGGTTTATAACAGAGGTTAAACTCTCAAAAGCTGTGAATAATCCTTACATGCATAAGTCATTGCATTTATACATCATAAAGAATAAAAGCCATCTGATGTAATAAGTATGATGCCCTTTTTAAAATTACTACATTATTTTAATGTGGTTTTTTAGGAGAATTTAGCAAAAAGCATAACAGTTGAAAACAAGTCAGCCTAAAATTCATGTCAAGAAAAGAAGGTTCTGAAGTACCAACTTTGTGATCTATGCAGGAAAAAGCAGCTGAGTGAGAAATGCAGAGGTCAAAGACAGTCTGACCTTTGGGTCAGATAAGATGAAAAAAGTAATTCAGAAACACACTTTTTTTTTTTTGGTGGGGGAAAGGGGGAAGGAGAGGCATTGAATGCAGAAAGCTGAAAGCAGCATCTTAAAACAGTAAATGGGAATAAATTCATAGAATTACAGAGGAGATGGGGAAAATGTCATGTTCATGTACAGATGTAGAAGTCATCAACTAGAGCAGCAACAGTAATTTTAAATTCCATATGCACAACCAAATCTTAAATATGTCACTGTTCTTCCTCTGGGTATTTATTTCTGTAGTTTGTGTTCTAGGGCTACCCTTGTGATTATTTCATATCTCCTCTGAGTTAGCTTCTGGGCTCATTTGTGGAGGCAATGATGAACTTGGTGATTTTGGTCAAATTAAAATCTGCTTAATGAACTAAATTTTGTATTAGATAAACCATGATTACTTCAGACAATGGGTTTGACTCATATTAGTCTTCCAGTCTAGTCTGAACTGTAAAGCTTGTGAGATGCTATAGCAGGAATTCAATAATAAACTATTTTTGTAATTTGCTTGCTTAGTGTTACTCTAACCATGTCAGTTTGGTTGATTTCTGCACCTCTGGCAAACTTGACAATTCCACCTCTATGTACACAGAGATATGATATATGACATCCTTTCTTGTCCTGTCACTGGATGCCATGGAAAAGTCTGGCTCCATCTTTCTTACTATGCCCCTCATCAGGTGTTTATACACACTGAAGATCTTCCTGGGTTTTCTCTTCTCCAAGCTGAACAAGCTCAGCTCTCTTGGCCTCTCCTCATATGACAGGTGCTCCAGTTCCTTAATCACCTCCATGGCCCTTTGCTGGACTTGATTATGAGGTCTCTTCTGTACACATCACCCTACATGTTATGCTTGTCAATCTGGTTTATCACTTTCTCATTTGATAGGGTCTCTTCATGTCCCTCCCCCACTGTTCCTAGTTTAAAGCCGTCCTCATCAGTTTGGCCAGACTGTTGACAAAGAAGCTTTTCCACCACTTAATTTGATGGGTCTTTTATTTTCCTGGCAGTTCTTAATTCTCAACGAGTATCACATGGTCAAAGAAATGAAAATTCTGCTGCTGACACAAGCTGCACAAGCAGTTATTGACCCCCAAGGTACATCCACTCCTTCTCAAGCCCTTCCCCTTCACCATCAGGATCAAGGAGACACCACGTGGAATATCATACTCTTACTGTCATCTCCAGAGCCAGGTAGTCATGCTTGATATTCTCCAGGTCTTCTCTGGTACTATCATCGGTGCACTCATGAAAAGGCAGCAGGGGTCTGCTGTTGTCTGAGAGCTGGACAAGCCTTGGCAGTCTTCACACGACATCACAAACCCTGCAGAGAAACTCTGCAGAGAAGGACCTGGGAGTCCTGGTGGACAGCAGGTCAACCATGAGCCAGCAATGTACCCTCATGACCAAGAAGGCCAATGGTATCCTGGACTGCATTAAGAAGAGTGTGGCCAGGAGGTTGAAGGAAGTTTCCTTCCCTCTCTACTGTTCCCTAGTGAGGTCATATCTGGAGTACTGTGTCTAGTTCTGGGCTCCCCAGTTCAACAAAAACCAGAAAGTGTTGGAGTCCAGCAGAGGGCCACAAAGTTGATTAGGGACAGAGAGAGCTGGGTCTGTTTAGCCTGGAGAAGAGAAGACTGAGAGGGGATCATATCAATGCTTATAAATATCTAAAGGGCCAGTGTCAAGAGGATGAGGCCAGACTTTTTTCAGTGGTGCCTAGTGACGGGACAAGGGGCAACTGGCACAAACTAGAACACAAGAAGTTCCATCTGAAGATGACGAAAAACTTCTTTATTTTTAGGGTGACAGAGCACTGGAACAGGCTGCCCAGAGAAGTTAGTGCTGTCATGAAAGCAAATTCAGTTAAATCACACTAATTCTGAGCAGACAGGATGAAGAAGTTGGGGGAAAGGACTGAAAGGGAAAGGAAGAGATTGATTCCTTGCCCTGCTCTCACCAAAACCCCAGCAGCATGTTATCATTAGGAGAGTCAGGATCAATCAGAGATGATAAATCAAAAATAGTGTGGTAGTTTAACCTGGCTAGTAGCCAAACACTGAGCAGCCACTCTCTCACTTCCCTTGCCCCCTCAGGGAACAGGGGAGAGAATTGGAGGGGTAAAGGTGAGAAGACTTGTAGGTTGAGATACGAACAATTTAATAATTGAAGCAAAATAAAATTTAAAATAATAATGTTAACAATAGTAATAATAAAATACACAAATGAGTGATGCACAGTGCGACTCCTCACCCTTCACCAACCAAGGCCAATCTCTGTTCCTAGATAATGGTCCTGGAGGAGTGACAATCCCAAAACTCAGACCAGAACCCCAGAAGAGTGAGAGCCTGTTGGAGAGAGAAAGAGAACCCAAGAGGCTCTTATTAATATACTGAACATGATGTGGAATATCTTATTAGAATATCCAAATGCCAGTTTGGATTTGCAAATTTTACTATTCCCCCCTAGTCTTTTGCACCTGCAGACTAGCAAAACACTGAAAAGTTGAAAAGTCCTTCATATTCTAGTGACAACTGAAAACATTAGTATGTTATCAACATTCTTCTTATAACAAATCCCATATTGAAACTAAAACACAGCGCTATTCTAGATGCTAAGAAGAAAATTAGCTCTGTCCCAGACAAAAACCAGGACAGATAGAAAAGTCATAATTAGTTCATAGGGAAAGCTCTATGGAATGAAAAGCCAGTAAAAACACTTCCTTGACTCTGTAAACTCATGTTCTAGGCCAGAGTCGCTTCACCGAGGGGGTCATGACCGCTCCAGATGTCACCAAAAGTAATCATGGGGTTGTGAAGCATTGACTATTTATTACAGTTACTGTAAATAAAATCTTGCCTTTCCACTCCCATTATATCTTTCACCTTCAAGGCCAAGTGTCAATCTAACATCAGTACCTCAAGATGTATGCACAGATAATTCTTGCAGGCTTGTCACTGTTACTATACGTATATATTTTCCTACTGGTTTATAGGAAATGCAAAGGTTTCCTGGCATCCTGCTTTCCTTTTACTTTGTAGAGGCTGCATTAGGATTCCAACACTGATAACAGGGCACAGAGACATCTCTAGGAGTTCAAGGGCACTGGTGAAGCATGATTCCAAAAGGAAGTAAACATGAAATACTGTGATATGTGGACAGGCTACAGTGAATACTATAAGTTAGGTATACAACTTCATGAAATCCCAGAGTAAGGCAGTATGCAAAAATGTTGAAGCCAACAAGGGATGGCAAACTGCCTGCTTTGAGTATGCCTGAGGAAAGAAAAATGTGCTTCTCCAGAACAATCAGCAAATCCCCACCTCATCTTTGGAATTGGGTTCCTGTTGCTGCTGCCAAAGACAGGAAGGAGGACTGGAAAGAGGGGAAGGAGGCATTTCCTGTCAACAATAGCTCTTCCTCTGAAACATTTTTCTGGCTGTATTCCCTGGCTAAAGCCCGAGATTCATGGTCTTCCCCTCAGTAAGAGCAGGACCTCATCCTGAATCTGTCAGTTCTTGGGACCTTGAGAAAAGAGTAGGGATACCTGAATGTGAAGCCTTGGTGTTAAGGGTGGGCTATCACACCAAAGAGAAGAGAGTCACTGGGGAACAGGGACTGAGATGGAAACATGGACTCTCCTGTGGAAGAGATGAGGGAGCTCTAAGAGTGAGGAGTGGGACAGAAAGAGGAGGTGTAGCCTTGTTCAGCTTCCCTGAAGCTCCTCACCTCTTGGCACCTTTCTCCATTTCTCCTCCATGCTTACTACTTCTCCCCTGACTGCACTTGGTCACAGCTGCATACATCTTTTCCAAGTTTGTCTATTCAGGTCCGTGGGCGGGGGAGGTTCAACTCAAGCCCATGTAGTTCTTTTCTTCTTCCCACTGGCCTGCACGGACCAAACATCTGCACTGGTTTAGCTCTCAACTTTCACACTTTCCCGTGCACTATACTTATTTCTCTGAAGAGTAACAAGAGATTTTTGTGTCATGGAAGGGTATGTTGAGCAGGTACTATCTAGTTCCTAGAATACAATAGTTCTTTGCCTTCCCATTTGCTTTTGTTCTCTGTCTTTTAATTGTCACTTTCACCCAATAGGTTACCCTGTTGCTTTGTGAATACCCAAGGTGAGATACTTTGATTTTTAATCACTTGCTGCAGTGTACAATTGCTAATTGTCTCAGCAGAGCATGTCAGCTACTTGTTACCTTGCATAACACATCTCCAGATAACTTATCACAGTTCTTGGGTGCACTCCAAACAGCCTACTCCAGCAGAATTACAATAAGAAGGAAACAGGTACAGCCAGATAGTGCCAAGCTGAAAAGTCAGCACCAAAGGAACCAATGAGCCGAGAAGACTGAACAAATACACCAGTCTTGGTCTAACAATCAAATTCACTTACAAACTAATCACAAAAGGCTGTAGTCCAAGCTGCAGTGTGAAAGAGATCATAAAGAGTTGGCATTACACTCTCAGCAGTTTTGGGGACTAAAATCAGATAGATTTATAGAATATGAGGTGGCAAGCATTTAATCTGAATAAATAGGACCAAGAATTATACCAGGGTGACGTTATATGGTCTGTTGTAAGAGTGGGATGAAGGAAAGCAGTTAGTGGGTTGAGTAGCACATATGGACCCTTGCAGCTCTAGCAGGGACCAGGAAGTTATCAGATAACACACTGAAGTCAGGAAGAGGGTGGAAACAGCCTACGGCAACAAGAACAAATTAAACAAGGAGTCAACAGAGAGTCAATTAAGTCAAAAATCCCATAGCAGACTATATGCAATCTACACTACATCTGGCAAATAAGCAAATGTTTGCCCAAAGCTTATTGCCTCAAAGGTAATAGTAAGTGTTGGAGGTAGAATCAGGGTGTACCTTAAAGAGTAGCTGCAGCTTTATCACTCTGTAAATATTTCTTTATCAAAATAGCGAGACCTAATTTTTGAAAGTTGCAACCATCTGACTAGATAAGACATGAAAATGTGGGTCTTGTGCACATCTCTGTGTTCATGTTTAAACCTAAGTTATGGTTTTCTATGTTAGAATTCAAAATAAGGTCATATCAGAGCTGATTGATATCTTGCACCAATAATTAGAGATTATTTATTTCAGCTTCAGTTTCCAATGTGGATTACATTCACATTGTGTTAGGTGAAAATATAATTTGAGAATATATAATATGTTATATCATTGTAACTTACATATGATATTGTAAAAAGTAAGTCACACTTTAAAACACATGCTCACTTTACTGGATACCAGATAGTTGTAGATAGTAGGAAACACGTGTAAGAAACTGTATTGAGATTACTTCAAGGAGACATGTCCATGATTCTTTAATAATAAAAGCACTTTTAAACAATGGTAATGGTTTCTTTAAACAAGAAACACCATCTGGTTATAGAAGAACCTTAAATGAAAATTCATATCTCAGAATGTTTTAAATAAGTATTGAAAGCTAATATTTTGTTGCAGCCTAAGTGTGGACTCTGATGCCTTTCTCTCAATAAACTAGATTTTTAAGGTTTGATATCTTAATCTCAAAATTAAATGTAAGGACAAGCAAAAACATACTTGAGGAGTTTTTCAAATGCTCAGGTCACTGAAATGCATACTTCTGAATCTCTTAGAATCAAAATAGTTGGACTCAATGATCCTTGTGGGTTCCTTCCAACTCACAACATTCTGTCTTTCTATGAAAAGCAAATCTGTTACATTCACAATTCAGCATCAGTTGGTAGTACATAGAAGCTCTGATTACAGTAATTAATATGTATTAATACAATATTAATTGAATTTTTCAAACACTAATTCTGAAAAAAGTTCCATACAATTTTATATTTATCAATAAATGTATCATGAACTAGACTAAAATAAAAGATAAAAGGAGGTCTTTTCAGCTTGAATGACCAAGATTAAGAAAATTACACTATATGTCTACTTTTCCCAAAAAATTAAGATTGACTAGAAATTACAGTCATGTCCTGCAATGTAGCCAATTGAAGTGCTGCATAGATGTAAGAGAGATCCACAGGTTCATAAGTTTTCAAGGCCAGAGAAATCGTTGAAATGGTCTTGTCTGACATTTGCTATAATAAAAACCATAAAACCTCAACCTTTTTCTTTCCTTCATGCTATTAACATTCCTTACTTCAAAGCACCACAACAAACAGTAGAACATTTCTATAAAACTCTGAAATCACTTTTAATTTTTTTTTTTTTTTAATGAAATACACTATGGTCTAAATATTAAACATTAGACTATGGAGAAAGTTTGTGCTATTTATAACCTTCACTGGTTTGATGCAATTGCACAGGTCTTTCTGTCATTAAACTAATGAGTTTGAGTTTGTAAAAGCATGTTTTATGACAGGCAGTGAGGCAGCACACTTGATTAGGAGTTGATTTCTTAATAAGGAAGGGATCTTTTTCTTCTTCTTGTGGTTATAAATGACATAAGAATTTCAATATTAGGGACAAGTTTAACAATTACCTATATGGTTTTAAAGATCTCTGTAATTTAAGGAAAAGACATTTCCTTTCTGATGAAGACAATCACAAACTCTTTCACTAGACAGACCACAGAAACCACACTCATAGACATGAAAAAGAAAGTTATAGTTCTACCAATGCAAAGCTTTCAAAAATATCTGAATCAGAACATTGAAATCTCATAAAAATCATGAGGTTTTAATGTACAATAACTGTTGGAATATTAGTATTTCCCTTCTGGAAAATTCTGACAGCCACATTTGACAAATTGCGTGGGTGGAAATTGTTTTTAAGTGGTGCTAGATAGGCACTCCTACCTGATCTAGAGAGAGACCTAAGGTACTACTAGGTCTAATTGTTATTCTTATAGCTTTTGATCTGTTTATAGAATGTATTTTAAGTTCAACAGGTAGAAGCTTCTTTTAAGATGTTTAAATTAAATGCAAACAAATTAAATGAGATTTTTCTATGCTGACACTTCCCCCCCCTCCCCCCTTCCCCCAAGGAAACAATTTTAAATGTTTTTAAAAATGTCCTGTCATTGACTAAGAAACTAGAAACTGAGGAATGCCAAAAAAAAAATCAAGTCTAGAATACAAAAACACGTGTTCAGACAATACTAGTAGCATCGTCAATAATATGGTATTTGTTTCAGAGACTTTTGCTGGAAGGATTTGGCGGAAGCCTACTACAGCAGGGTAGCTCTTAAAACAGCCTGCATCTCTTTAAGGATGACACAAGCTGTATTTGACACTAGTTGTATCTGACACTACTGCTAATAGTAAGCTTGAGAAGGTCAAGATAAATGATCATAGAATCATAGAATCATAGAATGGTTTGGATTGGAAGGGACCTCAAAGATCATCTTGTTCCAATCCCCCCGCCTTCAGCAGGGACTCTAGTTCCAACCTCCCTGCCATCAGCAGAGACACCTTCCACTAGATCAGGTTGCTCAAAGCCTCATCCAGCCTGGCCTTAAACACTTGCAGGGAAGGGGCATCCACAACTTCCTTGGGCAACATGTTCCAGTCTCTGGCCACCCTCACAGTGAAGAATTTCTTCCTAATGTCTCATCTAAACCTACCCTCTTTCAACTTAAACCCATTTCCCCTTGTCTTGTCATTAGTTGCTCTTATGAAAAGTCCCTCCCCAGCTTTCTTGTAGGCCCCCTTCAGGTATTGGAAGGCTGCTATAAGATCTCCCCGGAGCCTTCTCTTCTCCAGGCTGAACAGCCCCAACTCTCTCAGCCTGTCCTCATAGGAGAGGTGCTCCAGCCCTCGGATCATCCTGGTGGCCCTTCTCTGGACTTGTTCTAACTGGTGCATGTCTTTCTTATGTTCGGGGCTTCAGAACTGGACACAGTACTCCAGGTGGGGCCTTACAAGAGCGGAGTAGAGGGGCAAAAATCACCTCCCTAAGATCTCTTCAAGTAAGTGCCCCCACACTAGGTGTTTATCAGTATGAATGCCACTGATTATACTTGCTAAGATATAATATTATTTTTATCACCATGGGAGGAAGAAAGGCTGTATAGGAAGACAGGGCCCATACTAACTTTGCTAGCCTTCTCAAAGGTCTAAACCTTCTGTTCTTTGCAAACCCTTTTTTTTTTTTTTTTTTTTTTATTCCACAGAATAAAATAATTTATTTTCCCTGCTAAATTCTAATAAATTAATTTATTTTCCCTGCTAAATTCCTTGGTTATGCTTTTGCCTCAAGGGCTCTCAATTTCTCTGCTAAGCAAGACTCTGTTTTCTGCAGACACTAATTTTAAGGAGCTGTTATCTCTAGTTTCTGTGTAAAGGAGCATAACCAGACCCCTTCTTGATCCTATCAGCTCTACTTAGTAGGCATTAGTTCCTGTTGTGGTTGTATTTCTCTTTGGAAATCACAGTAAAAGGTACTGAAGTACCAATTCTAACAGCCTATCAGCTATCTGTGGAGGGAGTTCTTCTGAAATGTTGTCTGCTGTATATCAATATGTATATGAAATCCTTCTGTCTTTTGGGTTAATTTAGAAAGCAAAGAGAACCTTCAAATATTTGTATCCAGCTGTCACCACTCACGCAGAGTGACTTCACTGTGCTAGCCAGCGTTATATTAAGAGCTACTCTGAGCTAGCTCCAAATGAGATGATATGTCTATATGATACAAGTCAGAGTTTGTAGAAAGAGAGGAAAAAAAAAATCATTAGGGTATTTAGTAGAGCTGAAAAAAATAGATAAGCTTTCGAGCAATCAAAAACTTTCTGTTAATAGAGTCAGCATACTTCAAAGCTAAATACGGGCTGAAAAAATTGCTCTCAGCTTAATAATATATGTTAATTGTTTAGACTGTGAGACAAGGTAGTTGATACCTTGTAAAACAGAAGATTCTTTCAAATAGAGAGAGACATTAAACTGTTTGTCTTACTATCAGAAAGAGAATGGGAGAAAGGATTTATATCCTGTGAACAGTAAGATACCAGCATGGATATGCAAGAGAGAAGAAGATAGTGTTTTAAAAATACTACTTCTACTGAACCCATGATTATTATTTTCTTATTGGCCTGTTGATTACAGAGGAGAAATCATACTTTAGCCAGGTCAATGTATATTTGGTTTATGACACAGTAATGGATTGCCTGGAATGTGCGGATATTAATGTATCTTTAACTGGTAGAAATCCTTTGTTTTGACTTAAGTTGTACATTAAGAAGTGAACTGGAATGGATGGGCTGATTATCCTTGCAGATGTTGAACAGTATTGATATAAACTTGCTCTACTGTTGGCAAGTGTTAATTGTCACTATCATTAGAGCTTTATCTTTTGATAAGAAACATTCACTGACTAGTATACAAATATAAACATGAGACCGTATCTTTGTCAAGGCCATTATCACTATGCTGAATGGTATTCAGATTTGACCAGTAAATTACTTTTCTGCATGGAGCTCAGTTTCTTTGACAAATACAGTTTTCAACGAATTATGATCAGCAAGGAAAGAGGGGGCATTTGTTGAAAGACATGCAGATGACTGAATAAGACATAGGCCCCAAATTAATCTACTCTGATACACATTTACTTGGTTGCAGGGGTGCTCAAGGATTTTTCTAAGTAGCTGAACATATATTAAAGGATCAGTTCAATGATTTTTCAGTTCAGCTCAGGTGTTGTCAAGACTAATTTTTACTTTGCCATTCTTAAGGGAATTGGTTTGCAGAGTTAGTCCATCCACTGTACGTGGTTCTCTGCAATGATGAGTCTGCTGCTTTTCCTGTCACTTACTGCTTGTTTGATGTCCTATAACTTTAATGAAGTTGATACATAAACTCATCTGCAGTGACAGTGAAGGATAGTTTTCTCTCTCTTGGATTACTAGGAAGCTTCTTTTTGCTTATACTGCCCTTTCTGACAGTCATGCCTGTATTTCTTGAGAACCTCTGCCATAATTTCCATCTTTCCTTAATTAATAGAGAAGCCAGTTGTCCTGGTTTTTAGCTGGAACAGAGCTGGGTTTCTTTTTAGTAACTGGTATGTTATCAGTGTTTCTCTCATAATAAATCCCAGGCTGAAAGCAAAACGCACCACTATTCTAGTTACTAAAAAGAAACCCAGCTCTGTTCCAGCTAAAAACCAGGGCATCAGTCCTTCACTAACTGGTAAACCATCACAGCTGGGATCTTCAGCAAAAGGATACACCTGAGTCACATGTTTATATTTTTCATCTTGATGAGCTATTTCTGGCTCCATGCAAACAATTCATACTCTAGCTTCTTGAGATGCACACGGAAAGAAATGTGACAAAAAGATCGTACATTTCTAGCAGTGGTTTTGTATTTCCTATTATGGTGTTAAATACTTAACATAATCTTTGCAGCTTACCTTTTTAAAATTTAAGTGGCTAGGAAAAATTACTATATTACTGTATTAGAGCTGCTTTCACATATATAGTTGCTGAACAATATGAACTGAGAAAAGAGATGATGACTAAAGTAGCATATTTTTTTTTTGTGTAGTCCAGCAGTGTTATTGCTAGTAAGCCTCACATAAAATGTGTAGGTATTTTCATTTCCATTTTCTGCTATTAAAAGTTTTGAGTTACGGAACAAGCTTATGTGTCAGACATCTGCCTGCATTTCAGCTGGTTACCATACTTCATTATTTGCTTTTAGCAACTATTAATACTAAAACTGCTAAAATTACAAATGTTAAATCTTTCTTTATTATTAAGACACAATGGTTTTTAAGGTTACACTTTTCAGGCAAGACTTAATGACAGTCATAGTATGAGATAATGTTACCATCCTTTGGCAGGATTTCACTAATTCCTGTACGAGTTATGAACAATACATTGACAGCAAGATCAGATTTGTCAACGGCCACTGTTATACTGCTTGTGAGTACTCCAATAACTAGCTTAATTTATTATGTTAATTTTACATTTCTATGCTTCTTCTTGACGTAGCACCTGACTCTGTAATTAGGACAGCTTGAGGATTCTTTTTGTCACTGAAAGTAGATTGATCCTTCAAAGTATTTTTTTAATCATTGTAGGACCTTTTATACAGTATTGCCAACTTGATTAACTAGACATGACATTTGTTACAGTAGTAAGCGTGTATCAAAATGTCCAGATTTCTTAACTTTGTCATAAACTTCAGTACAAACTCTCCAATAGTGACACCTCCGTTAGTGTTAGTATGACAACACAAATAAAACCCACTTTTCTCTCCTAAGCAACACCAAGGAACAAACCACCAGTGTTATTCATAGTTAACCTTGTGGTTTTCCAGAAAGTTTGTTAGAGGCATCTAACCATACAACAATGAGAGCTTACATAGATATGTGCAAGGCATTTGACACTGTCCCACATGGCATCCTTGTCTCTAAATTGGAAACATGTGGGAAACCGGTGACGAGTAGTGTCCCTCAATGGTCGGTATTGGGACCAGTGCTGTTCAACATCTTTGTCAGTGACATGGACAGTGGGATTGAGTGCACCCTCAACAAGTTTACCGACAACACCAAGCTGCATGGTGCGGTTGACACGCT
>NW_010319682.1:0-32310 GCF_000700745.2 Antrostomus carolinensis | reverse complement strand
CGCTTGGGTTGCCTGGTTGGCATAACGATGGTAACCGCCTGAGGTGAAAAAAATAGATGTTTTTATTCGCTGCTCGCAGTTTCCTTGAAAGAGGAAAGGTGTGGGCTTGCGGGCTGCGTGTGCCCCGAAGGAAAATCAAAGGTTGTGCCCCTCATTTTTTCCTTCTTCCCGGAAAAAAAATCGCTGGAGCTGCCTGGCTGCCCCTCACCTCCCCCGCGGCTGTGGGTTGTGTGTGTGTGTGTGTGTTGAGGTTTGTCCCGCTCATGGCAGAGCACAGGCTGTGAGTTTTGAACCAGGATAATGTTATTGTTAAGCTGCCTACAAGAGGATTAGTCTCCTTCTTTCTCTCTCTCCCCCCCCGCATCCCCTTCTTAAAATAACTGCAGGTAGGGAGCAGAAAATCTGATCTGTGCCCTGTCTGACCGAGTCCTTTAGCTGTGTCACTGGGGCATCTGGAAGGCGATTACTCAGGGGAGCTTTTGATGTTGTCTGTTTATGTCTTCATAGACTTTTCTAAAAATAAATTCTCTTGCAGCAGACTTGCATCAGAATCTTTTTTTCCTTATGCACTTTGGAAAGAGAAATCCTCAGGTCTGTGACTTTGAAAACCTTTCTTAATGCTCGTTACAGAAGGCTTTTAACAAATTTTAAAAAGCTGGTTTGTTTATTTGTTTGTTTGTTTTCTTTGTATAACTAGCAGTGGCTGTCACAACTAATTTGTAAACTGACAAGAAATTGACAAGAAATTTACTAAGGTTGTTTTCTAAACTACATAACCAGAAACCCCAGACACCTGAAATCAACATCTATTCAGCTCACACTAGAGCAATGTGAAGCTAAGAGATGGAATACACTTAATAAAAAGTTGTTGCTAACAAAGGAAAAGTTGTTTGCATAAACAGTTGCGTATGTATGTTAGTATACACTTTAATAATGTTTTGTTTCCCTTTCAGTAAAGAATGTCGTTGTTTAAAGCTAGAGACTGGTGGTCCACCATACTTGGAGAAAAGGAAGAATTTGACCAAGGCTGTCTCTGTGTTGCTGATGTTGATAATAGTGGCAGTGGACAAGGTAAATTCAAAATTACATTTGCTGACTTTTAAGCTACACAGCTGCAAGTTTGCTTTGACCAATGCATATGGAAAGCTTGTTAGCCAGGCTAGTTGGCTAGTTAGTTTAAAGTCTGCTATCTTTAATGTGTCCTTGTAGGCTTAAGAAGACAAATTCAATGCCATTTGTCTTTGTTGTATTTGTAGGTTTCTAAACATCTTAATTCTTGTTTGTGTTCAATAGTAGTTTCTCTCATGTCTTCTTCCCTTAATGGTAACTTTAAAACAGAACATTTTCAGTTAGTCATGGGAGCAAACACACGTTGTAAGTAATTGAAAAAACTTAAGGAAAAAAAAAGGAAGGTGAGAGCTAATAAGTTAAGAATTTAGAAAAACAACCAACCTTTTCTGCCTGGAAAATAAGAGGCCATTGAAATAAGTGGCTTTGCTTGAATAAACCCTGCTTTTCTATGTAGTTATTTATAATGTGGATCTAAAGTGATGTGTCTGAGGACATATTTACAGCAGTTCATGATCTTTGCTGTCAAGGAGAGTTCTTGTGTATGTGTGTTTTTAAAATTAATAAATATTTGGTATCTTTCTCTAAGATACACTCATGTTCATCTTGGAGCTTTGTTTTTGCTCAGCAGAGGTATTGAGTTTGATTTCATCATTTTAATAATCTTTAAAAAATTATTTTTATTTTAGATTGTCCCTTTTCAGGAGGTTTTGAACAGAGTTGAGCTGTTATTGGTTTCGTGTAGCACCTTTTTCAGTAGAAATTCATAGAATCATTTAGGTTGGAAAAGACCTTTAAGACCATCGAGTCCAACCATAAACCTAACACTGTTAAGTCCACCACTAGGCCATGTCCCTAAGCACCTACATGTCTTTTAAATACTTCCAGGGATGGTAGCTCAACCACTTCAAAATGTCAAAATGTCCTCAGTTAAGTGTTATTAAGGAATTAATAACTAAAATGGATTTAGTTTACTACTGATGGAATACTTGTTACTGAACTGAGGAAAAGATGTGCGTGGGGAAGGCAGCCAGTGCTCTCTGAATGAGGGACTTGGGGGTGCAAGTTTTTGTGGCTGAAGAGAGGAAGGATGCAGCTGTTCTAAGCTTTTGACCTGGGGTCCTGCAGAACTGTGCTGAGCCTTTAGGTGAACTTGGTTTAGGAGTATTTGTATGTTCTCCTGACTTGTGGACAAGTTTTATTGATTTTGATTTTGATCTGCATTGATATTGATGACTTCTATCTAGAGGGAGTAAGTACTGGCAATCAACTTGGGTTGTTGTCATGGGAGGCACCTCTTTGGGGTTTTTTTCATTAAAAATTGTTGGTTATTCACTAACAACCAAATGGCTACTTGCTTAAAATACCGATTCCAAAATAACTCTAATGTGACTATTGCCTTGCTGTTTGAGATCATGGATCTGTCTCAGGAGCAGATGATCTCCAGGCCTAGCTTTCTTGACCTGATGTAGTAATTATCTGACTTTAGCTTGTATTTGGATAAATGTCATTGGTCCCAATTTTAACATTTCACACTTGTGTTGGTATGATACGTATATGTGTAAGTCCAAGATGTAGGAGCCGAAAGTTTGAAGTACTCTTCAAAACCAGAATGGGACTTTTTAAAGAAATGTGACATCAGTCTAGAATGATGGAATAGTAACAATGGTCAGTGCCATCACCATAATTGCCATGTTGAACCCTTTGCTGACAGGTTTCCAAGGATTTGCAAAGAAGATAATTGCTGCTCTTAACCTGGAAGAGCATGATCAGCATTAATTGAATCATGTAAATGTTCTGTCTCTTTAGAGTATTCTTCGAAGCACTTCTGCAGCAAATAGAATTCTACGTGTGCTATTGTATTCTGGGCTCTCCTTTATTTTTTGTTTTGTTTCTTTCCTTGTTTTTGTAGATAAAATTATCGTGGGCAGTTACATGGGGTATCTCCGAATCTTTAATCCACATCCTGTGAAACCTGGAGATGAAATACAGCCTGAAGACTTGCTCTTGGAAGTGCAGTTACGAGAACCAATATTGCAGGTGGAAGTGGGAAAATTTGTTTCGTAAGTCAATAGCAGGCTGTGCTGCTGTTTGTTTAAGGCTTAGATGTGACTTTCTTTCTTTGTTTTGTGGGGTGAGTTTTCAGTTTCCAGATGGACAGTTAAGCACATCTGGCCATGTGTAGTATGCATTTGATTTGCTTCTTGAATTATCTTGATAGAAGAGAATTTTTGCTTAGTGTATATGTGGAGGATAATCTTTCAGGTACTTATATGACTTTTTTAAAGTATGTAGAATAGGAAAAACCTTCTATTGAAAATTTTAGGTGTTAAGAAAACTTGAGTAACTTGTTATGATCTAAGAAGTGATATTGGCCAGTTGTTTTGAATTTGATGGAGGATTGAAGATCTTTAATTCTAATGAATTTAGTGGAAATAAGTGGCCAGTTAGAGGAAAGATACTGCGACTGTAAGGAAAAGGCCTTGTCTTTAATTTGCTGTAAGAGAATCTGCTTAGGAGAACTTTGTTTTAAAAATGAGAGAAGAAAAAAAAAAAAGGATATGAGGATCATCATCACTCCAAACAAGTGTTATTCAGCAACTACATACATTACTTTTTGAAAATTCACTTTTGTACCAGCTGCATGGAACCTAAGTTAATTAAACTACAAGGCAGAAGTCATAAACTTAGAATCCTATATTCAGATTCTTCTTCCTACAAACTTAAGTAGTATTTTCTGTAGAGAGGGTTCTTGTGCTGTAACTATAGAAAATGTTTTAGATCATTTCACAAGTCAAGGTATTAGAATTCCTGCCACAGGGTCACTCCATGAGTGCTTGACTAAAAGAAGAACAGATTCCAGTTGATGTAGACCTTTCAGCTTGTGGCCTTTGGTGCCAGAGCACAAGTCTTTCCTGTGGTTAGTACAGGTTTTTCTCTCATTTTAAAAATAAAGTTCACCTAAGTAGATTCTCTTACAGCCAATTAAATGTCTGTTCTTAAAGGATTCATTTTAATTTTGAAATGGTACAAAAGTGAATTAAAAAAGCGCTATTGTATGTGGTGGCTGAATAACATTTGTTTGGAGTGATGATGATCCTCATATCCATTTGGTTTTTGGAAGAATCAACAGCACCTTGTTTGAAATGATTTTTCAAGCTAAAGTGGGGAAATAGTTGACTTGCTCTTCATACTTAAATATAGAAATATATTCTTAAAGGATTCATTTTAATTCTGAAATTAGTGTAGTAAGATTAGCACTTCTGGGTTTTTATGCTAGCATCTAACACCCAAACTTTTGGATCTGGCCCATACTTGGAAGTAATTTCAACATGTTATTTGAATGTTATCCTGTTTGCATTTTACCTGGAATTTATCTGAAAACAGTGATTTATTTATTTATTTGTTTTTTTAACTGTCTTTCCAGTGGTACTGAAGGACTTCACCTGGCTGTGTTGCATTACCGAAAACTCTGTGTATATGCTGTTTCAGGTTAGTTTACAGATACAGGCTTTCCAGCAATTTAAAGTGTATGCTAAAGTATGGATCAGGTTAAGTACTAACCTTGGTATATACAGCGTTTGCTCATCATCCCTGAAGAGCTGCAGCCATGTTCTGCCAATCAAACTCATGTATGAAGAAGAAACATTACTAATTGGGTCTAGATATTTCCCAGTGGTTAACAGAGATTTGCTGATCTCCTTAGTACCTGAGATGCTGTGAAGTGCATAGTGGTCTGTGGTTGGTAGTGCTTGTGAACAAGTAGTTCTCATTACAATTTTAGGAACATTGTTCAGCATGCTAATAAACAAATGGTTGTTTATTGACAAATTACTTAGCTCTTTAAAAATGAAACAATTATAATTATTTCAAAAGTCCAGATAACTGCTTAGTCAGAACATTGGTAATGTAGCCCAAGAGAAAATAAGAGTTTAATACTGGTAAGAAGGTGAAACTATGATGCTTTTTTCTTAAATCCTCTTTCTGCTGCTGCCTTTGCCTGGAAATTCTAAGTGCTGTGTTCTCTCTGTGTGTAAAGAGGCAAGTCACAAAATACTTATTCTGTGTATTGAATCCTCTCTAGTATAAGCTTAAAGCAAAGCACAGATTTGAGAGACCTATTGGTTGTACCCCCATCTTAAAAATTCAGTAGACAGCTGTACATTGTTCATTTTCTCTGTGCAGGTACAGCTGTGGCTCCTTGCATTATAAGAACATGGTTCTCTTGTAGGAGCAGCTTGTTTCCCTTTCAGAGCCTTGTAGGCAGGCAGGTTACAAACAGATGCTCTCTTTCCAGATTCTGTTTGCCTTCTAGTTACCTTTTCTGGAGACACCTGTAAAATGGATCTTTGTTGAGTACATCTGCTTTCAGATGTACTACAGTTTTCATACTTTCCCTTCTCTGTAATGGTGCTGGTGTCTTAGGATTGTATCCTACCAGTACAATTTTTGTTAAAACAACTTATTTTAAAATTTGCATTTATGGCATACAACCATAAGTCAGTCTAGGATTTTTTTCTAGTTACAATTTTCAGTTTGGTCTACATGTCTTAAGCATTTAAGTAGTAATAAAAGTAAAGTTTTACAGTGCTTTAATAGACTTTTCATATTAATTTGCAAGCATTCATGCTGTAATGGTAATTTCTGTCATCTGAACAGGTACATTCAAACAATCTCCTTTAAGAAATAATGATCATAATTTCTTTATGCTTCCATGGCAAATTAAACTCTCATAAACTGGGTTTTTACTTTCTTACCTGTTATTCATAATAAAATAACTATGCCACTTCTCCTTGACAAATGAAAGCATCCTTCAGGGCTGACTGAAGTATGGCCTGGATATTGTATTACAGTCAGTATACACACTTTCTAACTTACTTTTCCTCTGGTGTTGCTACTCAGCTAGTTACTTACATGGCCAGGGCTTTTCCTTATGGCTGTTCCAATCCGTTCCATAACGTGGGCCTACTTTAGGGGTACTTACATAAAAGCTGTATTGGATTTTAGTTGGAGAAATTGTCTGGAAGGTTAGCATAAGCTACAAATCTTTGATAGCACCTTGTTTAAGATGGTGTTGGAACAATCTTTATATACTTAGAGTTGTGGTAGAATTTAGCTTAGATCTCATTCACTCAAAACACAATTTTCCCTACTGATGTGACTGTTCTCTAAGGGGTTTTGTTTTGTTTTGTTTTTTGCTTGCTAATATTAATCCTTTAAGTTGCTCTAGATGGTGAACTTTTTCTTCATGGCAGGTAGGAAAGACTTTTGACTATCAAAAGAGAGGCTTTAACTTCAGTTTTCTTTAGAAAGACTTTGAATTTCTGTTAGTTCCCTGAAGGAGTCAAGAAATTAAAAGTTCATGCAGACCTTTTCAGAGAGTGTGATGTATACCATAAACTTCTTTTTGTTACCATATGTTATCTCTTATCTTTGCATTGAATTTCAGACAGAGTAAAGACAAGTGATAAATGTGCCCTAAGCATAGCTCTGTCAAATTATAGCTAATGACTAATCACTATAGCTTAATTTGAGACAGACTATGACATCTGAGGCTGGCTGTCACAGAGGATCATAAGAATTCTTCTTTGAGCAGGCTTTTTTCTCATCTTAGAGGTGTGCCTAACATGAAGAAAAATACATTTAAGTGATAAAATTTCAGCCTCTTGCTAAATCTTTATACCATATTTAGTATAATGAGAAGTTATTTCTGCTTCTAGCCTTTAGGAATTTTGTAGCTTGGTGATTTTTTTTCAGGAAAGTAGCAGTGTGAGAATTCATATCACAAAATCACTAAGTTAGTTTTTCAGGTTGTTTAAACTGGTACTCCTTTACTACTTCCACATTCCATGGATCAAAGATATAAATACATTGCCTTCATTTTTTGTAGGAACTCTGGGAAATGTGGACCATGGGAACCAGTATCAGATTAAACTGATGTATGAGCACAATCTTCAGAGAACTGCTTGTAATATGACTTATGGTCCGTTTGGTGGTGTAAAAGGTAAGCTCCTTGTTGCTTGTTCTTTATTAGTAGTTGTTT
The DNA here is from genome assembly GCF_000700745.2 of Antrostomus carolinensis. Lineage (NCBI taxonomy): Eukaryota > Metazoa > Chordata > Aves > Caprimulgiformes > Caprimulgidae > Antrostomus > Antrostomus carolinensis. The sequence goes on along the minus strand of NW_010319682.1, from coordinate 25,199 downwards.
AACTGTAAGCAGTTGAGTTTTAAGTTAAATTTTGAAAGGCATCATGATGCTGCTGTCTAGGGGAAACCATCTTTCTATAAATGATGGTACCTTTTATCTGATGCATGTAGAAAATAACAAGTTAAAATGAGGCAAAGAATATTGCATGTAGAATAGTTGTTTCCTCACATCTTGAACAGGATATGAATTTACAAGGATAATAATGATTTTAAAAAACATTACAAAAACCCTGACTCTTCCTTTGTAAAATACTTTAACATCTGAAATAATTGTTTCCTTCTATGCTTTAAATCTGTTTTGCTTTTTGGCAAATTGCTTATCCCAGACAAAGAAAAAAGTTAACATCTTCATTCTCTGAACTTGAAATATCGAGTGTCTTTAAAGATATGTAAGGCAAGCTTTTTAAAAAAATATATTTAAAAATTGATTGGAAAATCATAAGAGTGGAAAATAGTATTTATGATGTGTTTGTAGTTTTGAATGAGTTTAATGGATATCAGTCTTTTTCTGAACTTGTGGGTGGTAGTCTTCTACACAGGTAGTGTCCCTAAACTGTTGGCAGAGCAGTACCACTTTATTAAGGCAAGAAGCCTTCTGAGTCAATATGGTAAATAAATGCAGACAATCCCTCAGCTCTGTGTCTGTAATAATTTCTGTATTGGGTTTGTGTGGCAAGGTTTTGGTAGTGGCAGGGCTACAGGGGTGGCTTCTGTGAGAAGCTGCCAGAAGCTTCCCCTGTGTCTGACAGAGCCAATTCCAGTTGGCTCCAAGACAGACCCGCTGCTGGCCAAAGCTCAGCCAGTCATTGATGGTGATATTGCCTCTGTGATAACATATTTAAGAAGGGGAAGGAAAAAATCACCTGCACAGTTGCAGCTGGAGAAACAACTCTATAGACACCAACGTCAGTGAAGAAGAAGGAAGAGGAGGTGCTCCATGTGCCAGAGCAGATTCCCCTGCAGCCTGTTAAGACCATGGTGAGGCAGGCTGTCCCCCTGCAGCCCATGGAGGTCCATAGTGGAGCAGCTGATCACCTGCAGCCCATGGAGGACCCCATGCTGGAGCAGGTGGATGCCTGAAGGAGGCTGTGACCCCGTGGGAAGCCCATGCTGGAGCAGGCTCCTGGTAAAACCTGTGACCCCTGTGGAGAGATGGGCCCACTCTGGAGCAGGTTTGTTGGCAGGACTTGTGACCTCATGGGGGACTCACTGGAGCAGTCTGTTCCTGAAGGACTGCACCCCATGGAAAGGACCCACGCTGGAGTGGTTTGTGAAGAACTGCGGCCTGGGGGAAGCATTCACATTGGAGAAGTTTGTGAAGGACTGTCTCCCATGGGAAGGACTCCACACTGGAACAGGGGAAGAATGTGTGGAGTCCTCCCCCTGAGGAGGGAGGAGCGGCAGAAATAACGTGTGATGAACTGACCACGATCCCCATTCCTCATCCCCACGTGCTGCTGGTGGGGAGGAGGTAGAGAAATTGGAAGAAAAGTTAAGCCTGGGAAGAAGGTGTGGGGGGAAGATGTTTGAAGATTTGGTTTTGTTTCTCCTTTCCTACTCTGATTTAATTGGTAATAAACTAAACTAATTTCCCCAAGCTGTTTTGCCTGTGGCAGTAATTGGTCTGTTCTTATCTCAACCCACAAGCCAAGTTGTTATATTTTCTTCCCCCCTGTCCCCCTGTTGAGGAGGGGGAGTGATTAAGAGCGGCTTTGGTGGGTACCTGGTGTCCAGCCAGGATCAACCCACCATAGTCTTCTACAGTAATCATTCTACAATGCCTTACCCTAAACTCAAGCTTGTCCCTGGGCTTCAATTCAGCTGACCAAAATTCATACTGATTGAAGAGATTTTCACCTACTAATTTAGCACAACTTGGGAGAAATGGTCAGCTTGTGTGGGTGAGAAGGTATCTGTGCTGTGAGTGTCTTGAGGGGTGAGTGTATGGGGCAGAGGCGGGTTCCTGTTAACAGCAGAAAGACAATATGGCATTTCCCAAGTCTGAGAAGAGGGAATGGTGTGCTTCCTGACGTGCTGTAGTGGAATTGCATTAACAGGAGTACTGAGGGGATCATGAGGTGAGAGTTGTGAGTGTCTGGAATGGTTCAGGGATAAAACAAATACCCAGGTACTGCCATGCAGTTCTGCAGAAAAAAACTCTGTTTATTTGACATGTGTGTGTGTTTGCCATGGAGATCTGAGTAGAGATCTGACCACCAGCTCAATCTTGATGCCAGACTTTTCTTTTACGTACCTTATCATGGGCAGTGGGGGGTGTGAGTGATGTAATGAAGAAAATGTCTTTGCAAACTATAGGGAGGCAGAAGGAGTGTTTACCTCAGAACGTACTCGGCCAGCCAAACACTTTTCAACATGTAGGATGGTCAAAATGAGGGCCAGTCCTGACAAACCAGCAAGAACAGAGGGAACTCTGGTTAAGTTCTGCAAACTTCTCTTGTTTTCTAGTAGCACTTCTGCCCCAGCATGTTGAGCTCTTTTCCTTTTCCTTTCTTCTTCCCTATGTTCCAGTTCACATTAGTGTGTTTATTGCTGTGGAAAAAAAATAAATAACATCAAGTCTTGTTTTCAGGTGGCAAAAATTTTAATAAATGAGGGCAGAGATTTGTGTTATGTGATAAATAATACACGTTCATAGAATCATAGAATGGTTTGGATTGGAAGGGACCTAAAAGATCATCCAGTTCCACCCCCCCTGATCTTTGAGGTCCCTTCCAATCCAAACCATTCTATGATTCTATTAACCCTATACCTTCAGTGGTAAAGAAACTCATTCTACCTAACCATACTAGTTAGCACTGGCAAAAGAAAAATAGGGTTCAATATGTGTGCACTACTTTGTACTTGGTGTCTTCTAGCATATTCTTGAGTTATCTAGGGATGAACAGTTATTTAGGTTCTAGTTAATGCTCTGTTTTTGTTTGTTTGTTTTTTTTTTTGTTGTTGTTGGACTGCTTCCAAACAGTTGCCTGTCAGTTTAATGGATACAGCTGAAAATTTTCAGTTTGCTGCTGCTTGCTCATACCTCAGATAAAATACTTGCCTCTTGACATTCAGATTTCTCCTGTAATCATTCATAATGTGATTTCTACCCATGTACAGTGTGGTCTGTGCTGTCTAGTGGGCCACTACAGCTGTGACCTTAACTGAGATGCTGAATGCTCTGTCAGTCTCTCGATGCTGTAAGGTTGCATAGTCAATTTTGAAAACTGGGATGTAAAGCCAGCACGTAGTTTTCATTTCCCATCCTACATCTCTTTTGGCCTTTGGGTGGCCTCTGCTCATTCCTTTGTGAAAAAAATTAAATTTCCTTTGAAAAAGGAAGGCTGAACAATGAAGAAGGTGGCTGAGGTTTCCCTGTTCCTGACTGCTGCCCCCTGCTTTATAGAGAACTCTGTGGTGAAAGAGCTCAGCCATGCTCTCTTGTCCTCAAGAACCTTCCACAGGGTGGGATGGGATGAGTAGGGTTCCAAGGGATGTGTAAAACAGGCTGGAATGGAAGTCTGAGGCAGGATGGCTGCTGCTAAAATTGGGGAATACTTCCATATGCAGGCAGCAAGGTATGTGTGAAAGTACAGAAGGGAACTCTGTTTCAATCCAGCAGTTCCTTAACTCCCTGAGTTGCTGAAAATCCTGCAATTCCCTTTAAATCCTTACAGGGGCTGAAGAGGCAGAGAGGTGTTCAGACCAAACTTGCAGTTTTCATAATACTGAAGTTTGATTTAGGAATTATTGGAGTAGAATCTGTTTCTCTAATTTACAGAGGAGCTTAATGTCTTTAGGATGCCTGTCTTTAAGGAGAAACTGCCTGAAATTTTTCTCTTCGGTACTGTTTGACCTGGAGTACTATCAAAGCTTTTCAGAAATTAAGCAGAATGTTAGAAGCAAATACTCTACTACTGTTTTATGTTTTGGTTTGGTTATGAAGCTCCACTAAGCTTCCTTCGGCTGTTTGTAGTTAAATGTGTGCTTACAGAAAGCTCTCCCTGTGCCTACTCTCTGCAGCTTCATTAGGGAGGAGGATTTCTCACAGCTTCTGTTACTGTGGTAGCTGGAGAAGAATGTCTCTGCAGTTGTTTAGCACGCTCGAAATACATAAACAAACACCAGTAGATGTGTATCACATTCTCAGCCAGCTTCCTCCAACATAAGTTTTTGTTCTCCTTTCCTTGCTAATTTGTGGCAATCTAGACCCTTGTTATGTTATAATTTGGTCTGTTAAACTTCAAATCTGTTTAGCTGAAATGTGATGAAGATGTAAAACATACCAAGTACAACTGTCATTTCTCAACTGGTGATTTTTGATCTCTTGTGTTAAGAAAAAGAGGTATTATAGATTTCTCTGAGAAGATAATTGTGAGGTGAACAAACCTATTTTGTAGCCTAGTTTCTAGCAGCTTCACTCTTGCTAGTGTCTTCAGTTTAATGATTTAATGCCATGAGCAACTTTCACATGTGGAAGAATTGACATAGGTGTTCTCATGTAGGAACAGATCAAGACAATCAACAAACCCATTTATTTTGGTTTTTCATAGAAGGTCGAAATCTAAATTAAAGAAACGAATAAAGCTCTGGAATGAAAAAGCCAAAGACTGAGAAGTTGTCCAGTGGCTTGCAGAGATGAACAGTGTGCATTTGTCTTTCAAGTTGCAGCGTGTGAATTGTGGTTGTCACCACTAGATGGTCCTCTCATTACAGGTATTGGTTAGCAGGCTGCATCTCTAAAGCTGCATTTCTACTTGAACTGATTCTACAGGTGTATTTGCTGCAACACCCAGTGAAGTATAGAAAACATAAAAGCACTTTCTGAAAACCTCTATAGCTAAAATTATTTTATTGATTATAACAAAATATATTCTGTTGGTTGCACACTTCAGCACAAAAGCAAAATGAACTTGACTTGTACTTGCAGCAAAACTGCTAATGGGCCAGGGATGTGGGAAATAACAAGGAAGTCCTTTATATTTTTAGCTAGAATCCTGCACAAACCTAATGGAAATATTTTTAAAAAGTAAATGGAAAAAACCTACAAAGGTGAAAATATAAATTAAGCACAGTATAGGTAGAGTTAGCTGTGACTTGCAGCTTTAAAAATCTGTAGCAAAGGGAATGATTGTAATGCAGAACTTTGTGTTTCTTTGCTGCTTTAACTTTACTGTCCTTGCTGTCTCTGAACACGGGTGCTAAAATGCAAACGTGAAACTATCAAGAAGTGGCATCATTTTATATTTTAACAAGTCTGTATTGTTAGCCCACATTTTCAAAAAATGGAACTTCATTTTTAAATCATTGCCTTTGTTATGTAGAATTGCATATATCTGCTTTTCATATTTCTGAACTCTTCCTCATGATCTTAGAGCTAAGTTGAGTTTGTGTTGCAATGCTCTGGTTCTACAACATGGGTCTTTTTAGAAAGATGATTCATGCTGAAAACCATGAGTTAGTAGTGCTGAACACAGGTTTTCAACCAAGTGAACTCTTCACCTAGCCACAAGATGTCGCAGCCCTTAAGTAATGAACAGATTGCACGGTCTTCATGTTTTACTTCAAGTATAAATTTTAAAGAACCTGAGATGACTCTACTGTAAGCTCTTATGATTTAATTTTTTTAAAGAAAATGAAGGTGAAAAAGCACACATACATTGTTTGTATTGTGCCCTTCCTATGGTGACGACTCAACTTGACAAAAATTTAACTTTATATAACCTATTTCATCACATAATTTTTAGCAAGTCAGGTTATACTGTTATAACATCATGCAATTTTGCCACCAGAGATTGCTCTATTAACTATTCAGCTTCCATTAAATAAAGTGATGTTTGCTGATAACTTACAATGTCTTGGAAAGTATTTTCTGTTTTCACATCTGTAGTAGGTCTTTATAAGATACCTGAATCAAATGCCAAGTTATTGGGTAAGATTACGTTAAAGAACCTGGTCAGTTTGTAATAGCAAGAGTATGGTTTGCATAACTCTGGTTTATTATTTTGTTTGGGAGAGAAGTGAGAAAGAAAGTCATTGAGCATCTTAGCCTTGTTTAGAATCTCTGGTCACCCAAAAGCAAAGCTCTCTCCTTATTACCCTGTTAAAGATCTGAGCTGAGTGTCTTTAATGTGAGCACCTTACGCTTTTGTGGTTGCTACGTGGTGCTGAGGCAGCTGTGCTGGTTTTACAACGGTGTGTGTACTAGACGCAGCATGAGATGTGCTGGTTTAGAACAGGATGGCATCTCTCAAATATCTTCTCTAAAGTATTAAGATTTTTGTGGAGAAGTAAATTAGTTTAGAATGTTGTACTGGGCTGGCAAACCCTAAATGATGGAACTTCATTTGGCTGATTGAAAGTCGGTGCTGATAGAAGGCTTCTGATATATGATCGGGGTATTTTTGAGATTATTAAAAGAATAGAATGAAAGAAGTGAATATAGTGTCTTAGTTAAGAATTCATTTTCTTTCTTATTCTTCTTGATACAGCAGTGTCCCTCCAGTTCAGTTCTTAAGGGATAAATATGCTATTAATCAAGAAATATTGAAGTCTTAAGCAATATTCTACATATTGTTTAATCTTAATTAAAATTAAAACAATGTTTATTGAAAAATAGTGAGAAGATTTTTTTTTCTATATTAAATATGTAGTGATTAAATTTTGAGCTAGTGTTGTTAAATTTTGTGATTGACATAATTTGATCATAGTTTTGTTCCATTCTTAAATTTTGTTATTTACAGTTCTACCCAAATCATGTAATGTTTGTTCTCTTTGGTAGAATTTATATCTCTTGGGTCTAGTTGTTGTAATTAATGCTGAATTGGATCTATTTGAGCTTTGCAGAAATTTTGGTTAATCAATTTACCATTTTGTTGGCTTCAATTACATGAAATGATAGCAGTGAACCATCCTCATGTGGCAGTATTAAAACTTCTTATAGATGAGTAATCACTTGGAGATAGTTGAGATAATTATCAACTGCTTACTTAAATTGCATGAATTTGCATATTGGTCCAGTAGAAGATTTGCAGGCAATTGGCATTAGGCAAAACTAGTTTTTAACTCAGGGCAAATAAATGCATATTACTTCACAATTAATTTTTATAGACTTTTTCTAATGTGATGTTTAGATAATTAGTGCTGCAGGTATCTTAATTTTGCACCTGCAACATACAGAAATAAACTCTGTCCTATGCCTTTACTTTGTCCTGTTCACAGTGAGGATATTTAGACATGGTGTGTTGTCCTTCCCTTAGTGAAATCTGAGAGAGACATTAACTTGGAAAATCATTCTTATTTCTACATTACCAGTTTCTGTTGAATGGATTACAACTCATCTAGCTTCTAGCTGCTAGCCTAAGTCCTTGGACATCTTGAGAAAGAGTCAATACACTACTTGTGCCTGACTGCTCTTAAAAAAGAGAGATTTACTGATGTGGAGCCTGCTTATAAGAAATGATGGTATTATGCTCTAAGGTAGTAAAAGAAAAAGCGTGCACATCAGGCCACAGTTTCATTCTTTGCTTTGTTTGCCTTAAGTCCGATGTGAGTGATGTTTGAGGAAAGTGTATGCAATAAATTTCTGCTGAAATGATATAAAGAATGGAGAAGTGCTTTGGAGTAAAAACAAAAGCGCTATTACTTGAAGTTCAGGTAGTTTTACAGATTATCACATAAATTTCCTGTGGGGATTCGTACATTAGAATGAATGGTGGGCAGGATAGTAGTCATATGTGAACAAACAGTGTGTATATAAGGAGTGAATATTAAAATTCAATGCTTTGAGGGCTGGTGTATGAAGTGCAGGTTTCCTGAGCTACTGGTTGGAGTTCTTAGGAAGTGTGGGAATGATCACATGCTGTAATAGGAGGATGACCTTTCCCAGGTGAAGGTTGAGTTCTGTGATTGTTCTCCAGGGCATAAGTGGTACGTTAAGCTGAGTATATGAACATTCTCAACACTTCCAGTTTTCTTTTTCAATTTATGTTTTTAAGATTTTTACCTCCTTCTGAAGAACTAAAGAAACAACATATTTGTAGCTTACCAGTGGGACACACAAGTTATTGGATTACTCTTGATTAAAATACTAACTTTAGTTAGTGACAGAGAGAAAGCATAGTTTAATAACCTTGCTTTCTTAGTTGCTGAGTTATTTTAAAATTATTTTCACTTATAGATAATGTCTTTTTATTTTCACTGCAAAAGCAGCGTTACCATTTTGCACGGTTCCACAAAATATACTTGCATTATCTAATAGTTAAATAGTCAGTGAATTCATCCTGTTTTTATATAACCTCTTCAAATGAGTTCATAAATGGTTTGGAATTGGATCTCCCAAATAATGCACAGGTTTTGGAATTTGTTTTTTAATCTGACACCTTAAGGCCTTAAGTTGGCTTCCAGAATAGTTCAGATTTATTTGAAGTTGTTCAATGGATACTGTACTAATAAAAGGAAATAATAAAACAATAGCAAAGGGAAGGAAAAAAGAATATACAGCTTTGACATGAAAAACTCACAAACAAAAAAGTGTGAAAATACCTTGAACCTATCTTTTTCTCAGCAAATGGCCTTGAATTCATTTTACTTTTATTATAGCATTGGCCTAGAGGCAAAGTATGTTTGAGTGTTACAACAAAGAAGGTGCTATACAGAGGAATTTTTTTAATAATGAAATACAACATGTGTAAACCATGCAACGCTGTAACAGGAAACTTTATAAGAAAGGTAGACTGCGCTTAACTTTTCCTCAATTCTGCAAGAAAGAATTTTATTAGGTGTTAGTCAGAAAAAAATTATCAGCTGAGTTTTATGCTGTAAGGTTAAATGATTCTTATGACTGTGTTTAAATACAGCAGCAGTATAAATTTGGACTTTGATTTATTGGCTGTTTCTGTTAAGGAGCAGAGGTTTAACTTGCATTCCTGTTAAATTGCTTCTGGATAAGGACAGATTATTTGAAAGACTTGGTCTTCCTGAGTTTTTTCATGGAATAGATCTGCTGATGACTAATTCTAAATAGTTTCTCACGTAACTTTGGAAACCTGTTAGTGTATTTTTTATAATAATGGAGTTAGGACCTCTTCTCTAAATTGAACATGTGAATAGAAAAATAACCAAGGAAAACATTCTCTGAATCTCTTACCATCCCTTTCCTTCACCTTCCTCAGCTTATTTTAACAGTAATGAGTAAGATCATAGCCTAACTGAAGTCATAACTCCCATTGCCTCCAGTATGCCAGACCTTTGTTTCAGTTATAAATTGCTAGATATATAATCTGCATTTTGTTTAAACAAAGCACTGTAATTAAAATGAAGTAAAACCATTTGTAGAAATACATAACTTTGGGGGTGCAGCTGTGCATTTAAATGAAAGATTTGTTTTTCAAAACAGATTTTATACGATGCTTTTTCTGATTTCTTTTGTTGAAGTATGGTACCCAAATGTGTGCAGTCATTGTGCACTGGTAGTATAAGAAGTTTTGTATCTTGCATGTGGGGTTATGGCTTCTGCAGTACTCCTGCCAAGAAGCAGCGAGTGCCAAGCAGAACAATAATTACCTCATATGTTTTTAATAGCTCACGTATATTAATAATGACCCAATCTTGCATTTATCTTTTTGGTGACATATTGTTGACTCATATTTAATTCATCATCCTACTCTAATCCCTAGATTCTTCTTCTTAGTGCTATTGCCTGCCATTCTCTGGTTTCCCGTGAGACAGTTGTCTGAGATCATATCAGATGTTTTACTTAAGTTTAGAGATGCTGTCTCTAAAGTTTAGAAATGCAGCATATATTATTACCCTAATAAATAGTTTGGCATGATTGATTTTCTATTACTTCAAACCTATGTACAGCTTTATTATTTACATGTGTACTTTCTTATTAAATGTCCCAGCATTTCATGTGGATGCATTTGACTATCAAAGTTGTTTACTGCCCCATATTTTTTCATTGAAAATAATGCAGTTTTAGTTTCTAACTATTTAGTGTGTTTTGTCTTCTCAAAGGATCTTTCAGAAATGTGTGTATGTAGCTTTTGCATATTTTTCTAGTGTTCATCTGTGACTATTCCATTACAAAAAGTCTCTAACCTATAGAAATTCATTTGGAAGGTCACCAAACCCTTGTTAGTTGCTTTTCCTAGAGGGGTGCAATATATCTTGTACAAGCTACGATGCTTTCTGCTAATTGTACTTTGAGTTATTAGCTTTGGTGCAAGTCATTCCTACTAGAAATCACTCTGGTACATCATTTAAGAGAGATTTTTGTGGAGATTTTTGGGTAGTGGTGAGTAGGTCTGAGTGTATCCTCCAAGCACAGAAAAGAATGAGAAGCAAAAACAATTAATACAGTTTGTCTGTATCAAAAGTGAGAGGGAACAGATTAGCAAGAGGAGTGAAAAATCGGTGAAAATGTGACAAGGTATTTTTACTTTAGATTCATGAGGAGAATTCTAATTTTGTGGTATCCAGTTGGTGCTGATTGTGGTCACAACTTGTTCTAATCCTTGTTGATAGGTTTATCATTGGGAAACTTGGACAGCTGTGCATATGCAGATAAATAAAATTTTTAAAAGTTTACCAAATCACTAGAAATTCAAGAAGCTGGGAAAAAAAAGAACATTTTTGGTAAACTTCATTTTATACACTTGTGTAGGACTGCCATGTTTTCCCCTGGACAGTAATGCAGGCTTTGGTCAATGAGACATGAGCTTACATTAATTATAGTTTTTGCTAAGTAGCAGAGCTTCTGCCTACTAAAAGTTTAGGGGCTGGTGCTGTCCTACGCTGTCATTTCAGGTGGCAAAGTTTGAAAGTTTTAGAGGAAACTGGAGAATTCTGAGGGGTTTAAAAAACCAATCAGCACAAAAAAAAAAAAAAGTTTAGCAGATAAAAAGGAAAATTTTTAGTTATGGATTCAAAATTCATTTTTGGCACAAAATTAATGTGTAACTTCACCACGTATTGCTGTGGTTGGTTGCTTTGTTGCCTCTTGTGTAAGGTCAGATCAGACAAGAGTGTTCATAACTTAAAGAAATAATGCTACAGCCTTGCTAAATTTTTGCATTTCTTTAACATGACTGATTATGAGCATGGTTTAATAAGGATAAACATGAATAAGGAAGGATTATGGCAGAAATAAAATGTATGTAGCTGCTCTTTAGCATGAAGATTGATTGGAATGAAAATGTGTGTCATCTTGCTTACCTGCAAAAGTAGGAAAATAATATTTTTCAAGGTCAGTGTCAAAGTAATAAGATCATTTGAGTATTTGCAGTGTGCTTCCAACAGTCTTAAAATACAAGATAACAAATTTTTCCTGCTTGTTAAATCTATGGTATCTTTTCTGAGATTGTCAAGAAGGAAGCCAATAGGGATAGTGATTTATTTTATTTTATTTTTTTTTTACCACAAAGTAAGAGTTAGTCCTTTTTCTCTGTTGGTTACTAGGCTAGCATATCTATAGACAAATGATCTGAGTGTGAAAAGTGGCTGTGCTTTACTGTTGTTCTTCAGGATGTTTAGTCAAGCTGTTTATTTCTAATTTTAATGGGATATTTGAAACTTCTTGAAGAGGTAGAGATGTCCCATCTAAAATTCTGTAAAGTCAACTCCCAGTTTTGTGTTGTAAGCTTCAACTGGTTAGACTTTGTTATAAACTATTTTTAATGAGTTCTTTGAATGTGATTTGAATTATTCTGGAGAGCATTCTTCAGCAGGTATCTTCAACAGTTCTATCTCAAAAAATGAGTAAAGAATCAAAGTGCTTTGGGAATTGTGAAGCTTCTTACTCTAAGGAGACTAGAAATGGAGAAGTAGGAGAAAAGATGGGGACTTTCACTGGGTTTAACAGCGGGATTTTATTATTCTGTTTGGTTAGAAGTGTGCTGATCTGTCTTAAATATAATTTTAAAGATGGTAGATTTATTGTATGATGGTGACTTAAGATCTGACTGATAACTTTTGAAAGTACCTAAAATATTGCAGAGTAGAGCCTATATTCAACTTTAATTGAGTTCAGTGAAAGGTCTGCTATTGATTTGTGATTCATTGAAAACATCCACGTGCCTTAAATAACTATTCAGTCAAGGGCTAATGATTTGGAAAGGCAACTGCTGACAGTACTTGTCTCTTTCATTTTTATTTATGGGAGATTTGCTAGTTGAGTAAGATGTTCCGTAATATTTATATAATATATGATAAGTGTATAACTTCAGATGAGGGCAGCTTGACATTGGAAAGGTTCACAGACTAGTATTTCTCCTGTCTTCTTTAGAAAAAGCATATGTCGTTATTGTAATGCCTCTATGAATGCAGGGGCTTCAAAAAAGATTTCTGCAGTTGCCATGGCTTGAAAAGTAGTTATTCAATGAGTTAAAGCAAGAAGCAGAATTTAAGGAAAAATAATTCTACCATTTCTTCATGAATCGTCATTATTCAGGCTACATCTATACATACAGCCGTTCTCCCATGCACAGCTAATATTCAAGACTCTCTCTATTTCTACTGTCTATAATTAATCTGCTGTATTGAAAAAATAAAAACTTTGTGCTACTGCTTTCACAGCTGCCTGAATATTTTTACTGAGTCTATTTCTTGCTCTTAATAGAAACATCCACTTCTGAATGCGGGAAAAATTCTTCACTTAATACAAAGGTTGTAATAAACAACTTTTAATACTGTAATCTGCTTAGGGGAGGAGACTTTACCTCCTATGTCTGCACAGTGCCAAATACTAGGTTTCTTTCAGTAGGAACTTTTGTGTGCTGGGCGTTGCAGCTATGATACTTTTGGATGTCTATACTGCATGTCAGTCTTTTGTGCTCCTTTGAACCATATTGGTGTTTTTCCTAAGGGTCCTTCCACCACCTCAAGTTAATATGAGGTTTAAAGAGATCGTTCCCAAATTGCATAATTTAACTATGTCATCTTCTGTGGTAAGAGTTGGATTGAGAATAAAGGAGTATATCACAGGTCTCTGAAGGATTGATTGTGTGAGTGAGGGATGATTTGCCTTTGCAGATGCTTTAATAGTTCAAGATTCCCTTCCCATCTGTCCTGGTTTTTGACTGGAATAGAGATAATTTTCTTCCTAGGAGCTAGAATAGCACTTTGTTTTGGTTTCAGCGTGGGATGTGTTATGAGAATAGCATTGATAACATACTAATGCTTTTAATTGTTATTGAAAGACTTTCCAACTTTCCCGTGTTTTGCTAGTCTGCAGGTGCAAAGGGCGTGGCGGGGGGGGCATAGGAAAATTAGCAAACCCAAATTGGCATTTGGATATGTGAGTGGGATATTCCATATCGTAGAACGTCATGTTCAGTATATTAATGAGGGTTGACTGGAATGCTCTGTCTCTTCTGGGATTGTTGCTCCTCTGGGATTGTTATCCCGGAACAGACCAGGCTTGGTCGGTGGGTGGTGAACAATTGCACTGTGTATCGCTCATTTGTATGTTCTGTTATTGCTATTATTACCATTATTATTGTCATTATTATTTTAAGTTTTGTTTTATTTCAATTATTAAATTGTTCTCATCTCCACCACTGAGTCTCCTTACCTTTACCCCTTCAATTCTCTCCCCTGTTCCCTGGGAGGGGAGAGAGTGAGTGAGCGAGTGGCTGTATGGTGTTTTGCTTCCAGCCAAGTTAAACCACCACACAATCTAAAATCCTCCTTATACTTTATGGCAGGAAGATATCTGCAAGTATGATGACGGAGAGAAGCCACAAGATTCTTTTGCTCATGGCAGCTCTGACTGTGTGCTTTACTGTGTCTTGACCAGGGAGGCTTCTTACAGAGTGGGCTGTTGCAGAGAGAAATTCTCTTGTATTGGGACTTGTGAACGTGTTTTACTGCAATACTTTAATATCTGGAAGGGATTAGTAAATAATTAAAGCTAATATCAGTAGAATAAGGATTTAGTGTTTTCCTTAAACACTTTCCTTAGTTTCTCTTAAACTCCTAACCACTTCTCTATTTTTATTTCCTTCCTGTTGGAGTGATTTTTCAATTCCAGCAGAAGAGCACTTAGTAAATCTCAGCTGGAACACATGTACACTTTGTGCATCGTTTGGGATGGGTACCTGCATTAGCACTGAGCAATGCAGGGCACTTTTCCTTTTCTTCTTCACGTGTGTTCAGGGTATTGCACTGCCTTGGCGATGCTGTCAGATCCTCTGGCCTGGAGTGAATGGCTGCAGCTGATGAAATCTTGAACTTTGATCTTTTCTGTAGTAACGCAATGAGCAGCCACCAGACCACCAAGCTAGTCAATTCAGAGTTCTTTCTGAATGTACACTGACATGTGCTTCCTGCTTGGGGTTAGGGAAGTAACTGAAGACTTGCCTTTTACTAGGCAGACATTGTTTTGAGAAGTGCCTGACATATTTTCAAATGGTTTTTCCATTAGTCAGAAGTGATTCTTGAAGTGCTTTTTTCACAATTGACCCAGATCTGTTTTGCTTCAGGAGCTACACTCAGCAGCAAGTTGAATTCTCCAAAATGGGTTTGAACTGGAGGATACTTTGTTCTCTATGCTGGGAGAAATTTAGGGGGGCAAATGTCAATGCTGAAGGTAAAGGAAAATGTATTTGCTTGCTTGAAGTCAGGACAGTAATTTCTGTTCCAGTGTGTGCCAATACAATTTGTGTTCATCACTTCACTGCTCAATGCAGTGTGGATTTAACTTTTCTTTTGTCAAATTCAGAAAACATTTCCCATGTATCATTAAAGGGCCCTTAGATTCCTGGGTGTCTTATAAATGACAATTTACCTTTTATTTTCATGTCATTGATGCTTCCTTCCACAGGAGGCTTTTGACTGAAGTTTTTGATTACTATTAAAGGCAGTAAAGTTACCTCTGCCGACGTCTCCATAAAATCTGTAACTTTATGAAGCTTTTTCTGATTTCTAATCTATCTTATTTGATACTGTTAGTTCTCGTTGCATGATTTCACATGGTGCTCAGGCCTTGTGATTGCATAATATGAAATGAAAATTTTCTTATGAAAATGATTTGGTGCCAGAGGGGAGGCTCAGAGTAGAGGAAATCATTAACATGCAAAAAACTTGAGCTCCAAAATAGCTTTAATTAGAAGTTTATTTCAAAGAGCTACCACCTGTCTCTCATTTTGGGGTTGTATTAGTTCTAAAAATACGTTGTGGTTTAAAAATGTGAAGTAAATTTATTCCTATCATGCTAGAATAACAAAACTACAAAACAACAGTAGCTGGACTTGTGCTTAAAAGTAACACTTTCTGTCTGAGGGACATTCCTCTTGAGGCACAAGCTGCTGAAACTATGTAGAGTACACTAAGTGATTCCATCTGATCTGCAGAGAACACTATGGGTTATATTTTCACTTTATAAATATGTCACTGGGAAAGCCAACTGGCTGCAATAAGCTTATTTGAAATGGACATTTCTGGCTGAGTTGTTGGAAGACTGCATTTCTTAAAGTGAAACATAAAAACTCCATTCACCAGCTACACTTTAAAAACAAATAGCCAAAGGAAATAAGATGACGTATGAAAAACTGGGAAATAAAAGTTCATACAGAATTTAATTGTCTTTAATTACACTTTACGTATAGTAGTTTGGATAACTGGAGTTTGATCCACTAGTACAAGGTAGTTAAAAATCTGAATTTAAAGATTAGTGAGTAGGAACAACATAAATATGATGAACAAAGTGGCAGGTATATTAAGAAGTGATACTGTGTTCTTAAAGGCAAAAAGAGTCATTACTGATTCAGTCTTAGGTGCCTGATGTATATTTGTTTCTTCAGACAGTGTGATTTAGTACTGCAGCATGCTTGGAGACCATTGGAGTGCTCTAAATAACTTATTATATTATGTCATGTTATATTCAATCATATCACTACTGTTAAAACAGGAGATACTCGAACAATGATACTTGTGTGTGATTAGGGATTATGAATGTTAAAGATGAATGCTTCCATGTCCGATATGACATGTAGCTTCGTGTATATTGCACAAGGTGCTATAGTTTTTCTATTCATCATCTTCAAGGTGTAATGAAATTGGTAAGAATAAGATTGATATTCATAATACACATGAAAGCAGAAGCTATTACAACTTGTTACTTAAGCAGTACTCAACACCTCTACTGACCTTTACTTTTTGTTATTGGAGTTGTAATATGTCTACTAGATTACTACTGCATGTCAATTGTGTCTGAAGAACAGAAATTAACAATTAAACTGTATATTTTATACAAGTTTAATCCCTGAAGGTTGCAATTATAAGCTAACTAAAAAGGTAGTTTTTTCACTACCGTCAGTATAATGAGAAGTACCTGAAAAATATATTTGAAAAATATTAGAAAAATACATAAGATTCCTGTGTTAGTAAGGGCATTCACTTTACAATTAAATATCTTTTATTTTTAATTTTATGATATATCAAGCAATATTCAGAACTTTTCAAAACAGTAGAATAGCAGTATGGCAAAAATTTAAATATAATTACTGCTATAATTTTTTTGTGACTTAAATTATTTTATGCACAAATTTTTTTCCCCCCTGGTTTTACCTATATCTTTCTAAGGAAGAAAATATGAAAAATAAGAAGCCTTAAGAAGCAAAGTACACGTGTTCTACTACTGTGACTTTAAAAAAAACTTTTTAAAGCTGATGTCTGTAATCTTTTTGTCTTCAGGTTTCAGGTACCAAGAAGTTCACTGAAGCTAGATAATGAAAGTTAAGGTTCTTGAAATAGGGCAAACAGCTGCACCTTTCTTCCTTAGCACACTGCTGAGGGTAGGAAAATCCATAGGAAACTGTGGAAGGGGAGTTGAAGGCCCTCTGCTCCCAGACTTCCAGGGTCATATTCTTGCTAAAGGTGTAAAATAGAAGTGGAACCAAACAGTTAGCTAATGTAAAGTGTTGAGAGGATTTTCAGTATGGCTTTGAATGCTGAATGCAAATGTTATGTGATTTTTGAGCTAACAGGTGTAGAATAATCATGGTCATATAGACACCTGGATTATGAAGCACTGTTTTCTTGCAAGCCAAATAAAAATGCCACTGGTTATTTGTAGTTGCCGATAACTTTACTTTAAGATAACTATACCTAAACTAGCACCTTTTACTAGTTATCAGTGTTTGTACAAGTTTCTCTGTACTTTTACTGGTTACTCATAATTTTATACAGTTGGCTAACTCACACTTTTCCTAGACTGTATCAGCAGTGTGATAATAATGTCAGCAACTCTTAGGAAGTGGAAGCTGGGTTGTTAAAGTTAAATTAAATTATATCATTAAAGTTGATAGCATACTAGTGCAAAACATCTCAAGTTTCTCTAATAGTTTCCACTGTCTGCTGATCAGGAGTGTGTGATAGGATTAAATCCTGTTCCTGTTGACTCTTGTTCTGTAACTGGGTGCCACACAGAAGAGTCTGTCTCGCTCTCATTAATTCTCTCCCATTAGGTATTTATGCACATTGGTGAGATTCCCCCTGAGCCATCTCTTCTCCAGGCTGAACAACCTCAGCTCTCTAGCTTCTCCTCATCTGAAAGATGCACTAGTTCCTTAATAATCTTTGTGGCCTTTACTGGACTTGCTGTGGTATGTCCCTAGGTTTTGGTTTGCGACATTTGGCCATATCAGTCTTGATACTTTCCAGGTCACCCTTGGCAGTTGCTAAGCTTGTATGGGGTTATTTGTGTGAGGTGGTGATTCACTCATCTGAAACTTTTTTTTAAAAATTACAAATTCAGGATGGTGTCCTGCTATCAGCTCAACAGCCATCAGATATAAGTACCAGATCTGGCTTGGGAGTGGGGAGGAACTATGTGACCTGAGCAGAGGGAGCTGGAGGCCCAGAGAGAGGGAGGTGAGCAGAACTGCTCCTGCCAGCAGTAGCAGATTGGTTTTACTCATTTGTCTACTCACAGCCTTAATGTGCTGCACGTGATACTCTTTGAACTTGTATAGTTGCTACAATTCTTTTATGAACACATTATTTTTCTTTTATTTATTTACACTAATGCTAGTGTCAACTGTTAGTGAAGAAAAGCAGGACATTCAGAATTGTAGGAACCTTGATGTTAAATAAATTTCAAATTCACATATGCATCTTGCTTTATTTTTTTAATTGAAACATATAAGGTACTTATTTGTAGATCACTGTCATTAATTTCTGAATCATATGTTAATGAAGTCATTGCAGTATTCTTGACTAGTACTTCAGAGACACTTGGTATAAGCAGCAAACCAAATGTTCATTCTGACTATGATCAGTAGTTGCTGTGACCTCTTGAATACCACATATTTCAGGTGCAGAATGTCAGCTACAAGTTACGAATAAACCAAACAGTTCTGAAATGTCCTGTGAAGAATCTTTAAGAGGGTAAATGATTCTTAAATACTTAATAAAGCTGCTTGTCATGATTTAACCCCAGCTGGCAACTAAGCACCACACAGCCACTTGCTCACTCCCCCTGGTGTGGGATAGGGGAGAGAAGGGTAAAAATGAGAAAACTTGTGGGTTGAGACAAAGACAGTTTAATAGGTAAAACAAGCAAAACAAAACAAGGAATTCGTTCACTGCTTCCCATCAACAGGCAGATCTTCATCCATCTCCAGGAAAGCACCCCTCTGTCATGCCTAATGGTTAGTTAGGGAGACAAATGCAATCACTTCAAATGTCCCTCCCCTTCTTTTCCCCCCAGCTGTATATGCTGGGCATGATGCCATTTGCTCTGGAATATCCCTTTCGTCAGCTGGAGTCAGCTGTCCTGGCTGTGTCCCTTCCCAACCTCTTGTGTACCCCCAGCCTCCTCGCTGGTGGGATGATGTGGGAAGCAGAAAGGTCCTTGACTCTGTGTAAGCTCTGCTCAGCAGTAACGAAAACATCTCTGCATTATCAACACTGTTTTCAGCACAAATCCAGAGCACAGCCCCACACTAGCTACTGTGAAGAGAGTTAACTCTGTGCCAGCACAAACCAGCACGCTGCTTTATGCAAATCATTTTGGAGGAAACATACTAGTTATGTGTTTGAGGTGCATGTATATGCATATCTAATCTGTATACTGTAGAATATGTTTCTAATTTTATAACCAATAAATTCTATGATTGAACAGAAGCCCTAGACTCTGCTTTATAATTTAAAAAGCCTGTGTAGAAAATCTTAGGAAAATCATAACTCTAAAATAATTGGTCTGTTTAGAAAATGTTTATGGAGATCTATGTCAAAGCCATAATTCTCTCAAAAATTATTGCGTTAGTCACAGGAAACATTTCTTCATTGAAATATTTGCTGTTAACAGAGGTAAAGAGTTTACATTTCACAGAAGGATGCATGACTTTAATCTGCACGTAGAAGAGGAAACATTTAAAATGTTTCAAGTTTCCAGCATAGTGGTACAAACCAGAATGTTATAGATTAAACTTTTGAGACTTAAATCGTCAAATTGGAGTTGCTAGTGACAAGTGGTCACTGGTTTAATGAGCTGCTATAAAGATGATGTATTTAAATTTTCTCACTTGCAGTGGTAGAAAAAATCCAAAGATAAATTGATTTGACTTCAGGATCAGGCAAAATCTCAGTCTGGCTACTTTTGAACAGTGCTTTAACGATTTCCATGTTGAATTACTTTTGTATAACATCTTAGTTAATTACTACAGATTCTGACATTTTTCATCTTAGGGAAATGAGTTTTCATAGTTTCTCAGCTAAGTTTCTTTTTGAAGCAATCAAGGATCATTGATTAATGGAATACTTCTCTCATGTTTAATAAGGAATAAGGAATTTTTCTAATATTGAATAAAGTTCTCTTCTATATTTTAATATGTGAATTTGTCAATTAGAAATGTTATTACTACATTGCTAAAGCAAAATTCAAGTGTTTGATATTGTCAGTTAATGTTATCCCTAAAAATGTATGCACTTTAGGAGTTTTCAAACAGACAAAACCAACAAAACTCCATTAAATAAGAATGACCTTTAAGGTTTTCAGAAAAGTTCTATGTCGAACATAAAGAAAGAAGCAGGTGTTGTGATTAAGTGCTTGAAATGCCATCAATGTTCCTAAAATTACACTATTGAAATTGTTTTGCAGTTCTGTCTATATAATCATTTGTGTGAAGGACTGAAGTATTTTAAGTTTTTCAGTGGAAACTGAGAGTTCAACTTTTCCTTTACCAAATGAACATTAACTACACTTTCAAATGCTCTTCCTATCAAATGGATGATGTTTGCAACAGCATTGGTAGAGCATGTAGTGAATTATGTGCAGAATCTGGAAAGAAAGATGGGAGAGCTTGATTTTTAGAAAATGGAAAAATATGAAAAAAGGCTTGAGAGAGGGCAAGTGGAAAAGACCCAGCGGCTTTACCTTCCTATCATTTTTTCTGTTCTTAGCCTAAGCTAATTTTTTATTTTATGTTTTAATCACAAGGACAAGTAATGTGATGTACTGCTGACCTATTACAGTACTGTTTGTTTTTAAATATTTAAAATTTCTGTGAAGAATCACAATGGAGATGAACAATGTTTTGTGCTGTACTTTACATTTGTTGCTTTTTCAGGTATTGAATATCTCTCTGACCTTGTTACCTTTATCTAAAGTTAAGAATGAAGTTTTAGTCTATTTTTGTTGTGCTTCATCTTCTTATGTTAGAAAACAGTCCTTAAAAGATTGAGGATGAACTTCAGTGAACAGACAATTTATTTGGGTCTTCCATGCATGTAGAATAATTCCCAAGATACAATGGAGTATTTTAATGGAGGAGAATAGACATTTTGAATTACAAGTATTTCATGTTGTGTTTGCCAGACAGGAGCTTATCTCTGAGTTCAGGAGAGTTACTTCTATCAAGTTCAGAGGGTGTTAGTCTTGCTGGTATAGCTCTCTCTGAATGCGTGCAAAATATTGTTGGTTTGAATTGTTACCCTCGCATATGAAGTGCAAACTGTGTAGTCAGCTTCTGTTCTCAGAAGTCTTCCAAATGAGACTTTGAATTTAGATTGTCAGACTTGGGGCATGGCAAGTCATGTCTTAAACCATGTGTGGATGCTGCTAGATAATGGACGAGGGTTGAAGTAGTTTACTCCAAACTGGATTTTTTTATTTGATTTTTTTTTTTTTTGGTCTTGTTGGTAACAGAGTGGACCTGTTTTGCTTTTTCTTTCTTTGAAGACAGATGATGTGAATGCAAAGAGTAGAAAACCTTACCATTGGATTATTTTCACAATAATACATATTCGTAGGACTTTCTGTTATATTGCTTAAGTAGACTTGAAAAAGTAGAATAGGTTATTTTTAGATCACCGTTGTTATGACTGCTCGTAAGGTGTAGAGGCATTTAAGAACCAGAATAATTTGGTGTTTGAGGAGTATTGAAACATTTCTTTTAACTGAAATTGTAATAGTTCTATCTTTAGAAATTTTGGGTTGAAAGAAAACATTAACTCTTTTGTTGCTCTTAGTGTATTCTGAATGTTATTCACAAAGTCTAGTTTGTTTATTTTACTAAGTAAGCTATTATTGAGACTAGAATATTTTGTGCTCTTCCTTATAGTAAACACTCATGTTAATTAAAATGAATCTTATTTGTGTTAGGATTACTTACGACTACACTTTTAATTTACTAACGATTATAGAGTTAAATTTATATAAATAACATGGCTTTCTTTTCTTTGTATTTCTTTCTTTTGCTTTCCTTAGGTCGAGATTTGATATGCATACAGTCCATGGATGGGATGCTCATGTTGTTTGAACAGGAAAGCTATGCTTTTGGCCGCTTTCTACCTGGTTTTCTTCTGCCTGGTCCCTTGACTTACAGTTCTCGAACAGATTCTTTCATTACGGTGTCTTCTTGTCGACAGGTTGAGAGTTACAAGTACGTGTTCATGCTTAGTAACTATGTCATATTTGGGTGCTCTTATCTAGTATGTAAACAAATTCAAAGTCATAATGTCTAATTTTTATTTCCTTTGGATCCCAAAGCAGGTGAGAGGTAGTTGCAGGAAAGAAGAAAAAGAATGTTGTATGTTTTTGAATGATTACTCTCTCTCTGAGTTCAGCCTAATCTGTGCTTTCAGTGCTGGCTACACCATACTGCTTGAGAAAGATGTTCCTTCCAGTTGTTTCAATGGGATTTTAATTTTGATGCAAATAGGTGTTAGTCTGATGAATCTCTTCAGTTTTCAGAAGAGATTTGAGATAGGACACTGGCTTTTGTGATCAGAGGATCCTCTCAAAGGAATGAGGGCTGGTGGGGAGAGATGGAATCCACCTGACAAAGCTGCAGAAGAGGCTTGTTAACCTCCTTGACTGCTAGACTGAGGGATAGGTGCTAAATCCAGTGTGCAAGTGATGGTCAAGTGCACGAAGGGGGATGCTTTCATAATACCTTGGAGAAAGTGGGATGAGTGGGGCCCCGTATTAGTTGTGTATTTACAAACACCTACAGCCTTGTAGATTCTGGATATTGCATGAGTGGATTATAGACATCGTGTATTGTTTTCTTTATGTCAGAGAAGGTATATGTGTTGTAAGAAAAAGTAATTTAATAGAATACTGGTGCCAGTATGCTTTTATCTCTGGGATTGCAACCACTTCGTTTACTTAACAGATGTGCTTGAGAGTGTAACTATTAGCTGTAGCAAATTGTATTTCAGGGTAATTTAGGAGTTTTTTGGTTTTTTTTAAATCTTAAGAGAACAAAAGTTTATTGTTTCTTAGAATCCTAATTTAACAATTTGAAAATATGTTGGTTTCTTGCTTCTGTCTTTGTGGTCTAGACTTCTATCCTCTAATGTATTTAGCTGTTGAATGTATTTTAATGTGAGATAAAATATGAATAGAAATGTTTGGTTTAATTTCTGCCTTTACACTTAGCTGTTATCCTCAGTGATATTTGTCTTAACATCTTTGCTGATGATAGATGTGTTGCAGTAGACTTTCTAACAATCCTTTTAGGTTGTGCTTTTTCTGTGTATGTATACTCATAATATAATGTTTATATTTTATTTTTTTACTTAATGTAGGAGTATTAACTGCAAAGATATATTTTATTTTTTTTACTTTTTAAAACTTCCCATAACAGATACCAAGTGCTGGCATTTGCGACGGATGCTGATGAAAGACAAGAAACAGAACAGCAAAAACTTAGTTCTGGAAAAAGACTTGCGGTAAAAGCTGTTTATTTTACATAACTTGTATGGTACACTGCATATATGTTAAAAAGACCAATGCTAATTAACAAATGGAAACATTGTCTGCTGACAAAGGACCTGATCCAATTGCCACTGAAGGCAATGGAAAGATTCCAGTGAAGATTTCTTTGATCTTCAGTTGTTTAAGGTTGGGCCTTAAAACTCACCGTTGTTCTAAGGAGGAATAAAAAAAAACCCCAAAAAACCCAAAACAAACTGTGTACTGGAAATAACTGTTTCTAAGGTGGTGTTTGTAATACAGAACCTAAACTGTAATAAAATAGATAAATAGATACACCTGAAATATGGCTTATGTTTTTAAATTAAGTCTATTTGTGACTTTGTATTGGACTTAAAAAATTAACCTCATTCTACTGGAGAGTCCTTTGTACTTAGAGAAACTCAGCAGTGAAAAATGTTCCGTAAATAGTCAGTATCCTGGACTCTTTTTGTCAAAAACATGTGGAATCAGTAGTCTTCAGGAGGTTATTAAGTTTTAAACAACTATGATTAAGTTGTTTAATATTTGAGCTGCCTCCTATTGAGAGGAAGAGAATTTAATTCTCTGTGGTCCTGCAGTAGAATTGCTTGTCTACTAAATACACTGCATAAAATGCTAGATTCAGCATATCTCAGGTATAACAGTAAAATATTGGGAGAGCGTCTTCCTTCCAGTGGCTAATTGTAGAATTTTTTCAAACTGTAAGTCAATCAGAATCCTACATCTTGAATTAGGAGAAGACATAATTTTTAAATAAGAAATTTGGAAGCTTCATCAAATATGCTGCAAATTAAATACACTTAATCAAAAATGAGAAGCATACGTGCAGACAAATGCCACAAGCCTGGCTTTTTTTCCCTTTGACTTTTAAGATGGCACTTCCAGCTTTGGATATCAGATATGCCAATATGTTTGCTAACACATTCTGTGTTCTTTAAGCAAAATTATTGATGCTGTTCATATAAGAAGTGATGACAGTTGAACTTAAATATTTTTTTACTTCAGAAATTCTGAATTTCTGATTAACCAGCTTGGCAGCAGTCAAAAGCAATTTTTGCATGTGTGAATTAGTTGAAATTTCTCAGAGGAGCTGAAGTAAGAAGCCAATGAAATGTATCAATAAGCAGTAGTGTTGTTTAAGGATGGATATAGGCAAGGCAGGATTTGTAAGTAGTTGTTCATTATATCAGTGTATGTAGTTGGAAAAGTAGACAAGTTATGACATACACAAACATTCTTCAGATTGAATGGTGTACATTAGTGACTGCAAGCATGAATATTGGCTTACACACCTAAAATTTAGTCTATTTTTCCATTTACATGTATGGTAGAGTAAGTTACCACCTTTTGCTCTCTAATGTTATCCTTAAAATCTAAGGAAATTTATACAGAGAGATTTAAATGCTTCTGATGCTCTGGTCTTGGATGTAACAGTTAAAGTATAAAACATTTTCATTTTAAATAGGATGTATGTTTTAAAATTTAAATATACTTAAGTGAACTACGTAGCCATCAGTTCATGACTGTTTCAAAAAGTGGATGTTTTTACTACTTTACTCACAATAAGGAAAGTTACCAGCTGCCTTCGAAATAAGACGATAGCTCTCCTTCAGAAAAAGACCTTGATTTTGCTTTTCTGTCTATGTTAATGATATTAATGTAATTTGAGTTCTGAGCCTTCTCTAAGTTTTGTCTTTAATATGCACCTGTCAACTGATCTCTGGAGCATGTTTTTTTCTTTTGAAGGTGGATTGGGTTTTAAATATCGGAGAGCAAGCACTGGATATATGCGTTGTCTCCTTTAATCAGGCAGTTTCTTCTGTTTTTGTGCTTGGTGAGAGAAACTTCTTTTGCCTTCAGGATAATGGGCAAATTCGATTCATGAAGAAGCTTGATTACAATCCATGTTGCTTCATTCCTTATTGTTCAGGTTTGTAAAAGGAAAATTCAACTTAACTTTAGCTTGGTGTGGTGGTTTGGGTGGATTCACCCTT
>NW_010319681.1:65963-87266 GCF_000700745.2 Antrostomus carolinensis | reverse complement strand
GTGTCGAATGCCTTACTGAAATCTAGATAGATTTCAGGTAGCTGCTGCAAAATCAGTCTGAACTGGTATGATGGATACAAACTATGGAAGAAAATTGCCCTGTAAAAGGGCAATAGGTATTGAGAAAGCAATCCTCCAGGGATTTTAAACCTGAGACTTGATATGGTGGTGTGGTAAAGCACGTAACAGCAGTTACTTGCCTTTATCTACATATGACGCCATACATAGGCATACTCCTACCAGCTTTAGTCTGATGAGTTCTGTTACAGCTAGCTATGCATGGGCCCAGGAGCCTGTACAGTATATGCTGAAGTCTGTTGAATCTTCCTGGTAATTACTGAATGTGCTAGCTAGCAAAGGCTAATACAATATTGCACTCTGCTGTAAGCTATCCTTTGAGTACTGGATACACATTCCAATATTTAATAATATATAATGGATCAGAGAACAGACAAAGGCAGATAAAAATGCCAGTGTATTTTTGTAATCATCTGAAACTCTACAATTTCTTATAGCAGCTGAGCAGCATGACATAGTGCATATTTTCTTTTGCGTCCCTAGGTTAAAATTATTAAAGTCATAAAGAAAATAGTATTTTCCTGTGTATCTTATGTTGAAATCTTCATGTCTGTTAGTAAGAGTCTTGACAAGTCTGTAAACTGTTTTTGTTCTCACCATATGATGTTTGAATACTTAATTCTAAAAATAGTCTTGTATCTAAAGGTACTTTTATTAGATCTGATTCCCTTGGTTCATTCTAGATCACGTGACATTGTGTTTTGTCAGTAAATTGACAAAACCTAGTTTTGGGAGGAGAGAGACAGGTGAACCTAGGAATAACCTGATATCTGCTACTTCCTTTGAAGGAAAACAATATTTTACAGTATCTGTGATAGCCACTGGTGATAAAATTGTTTGTACTGTATATCTCTAAGTATCTCCACAGCAGTTTTCATTTAACAGCACAGTCTGTCATTAATGGCTTGACTTTACTTTATAGAGCTTTTCTGTTTCTAGGTGTTATTGGTGCAAGTTAGTTTTTCACAGTTGTTAAACAGCCATAAAATTAGGAAATGGCAATTAGGCTAGATTCTAGTGCAGTGCAGGAGCTGCCACTACCTAGGTTAGTTCTGTACGTGCTGAAGTCATACACCCCATAAGAAGCAGGCATTTAAGTATAAATAACCTGATTTTTTTGAAGATTCATTGTATACCATTTCTATATTTAAAAATCATTTAGTACTTCTGTGGTAGAAGGAAAAATGAGGTAAAAATCAATGGTGTTGGTGAAAAATAGGCAAGCTTAATGAGATAACATATTGTACATTTTACTGCTGGACCAGAAGGAGGGAAGAAACTGATCAGTACACTCCAGGTAAGAAAGCACAGAATGTTAGTGATTGGAAGGGACCTCAAAAAATCATCTAGTCCAACCCCTCTGCCAGAGCAGGATCACCTACAGTAGGTCACACAGGAATGCGTCCAGGCAGGTTTTTAAATAAGGCTCTCAAATATTAATTACTGCAATGGTATTGAGTAGGTTATCAGCTGAAGCCAGATGCCCTAGCATCCACAAGAGGAGGAGGAGAGGATTATTCATGAGTGTTTGATGGACACAGTAATTCAGATGAATACTAATGTATTCCTTTCTTTTCAAGGTATCTACACTCCAGAACCACTCTGCAATTTCTGGTGGGCTCTTTTATCCACGGGGTTTATGTTTGTATATCATTTTAGCATCTTGCAGATTCTGGGATTGGTAAGTAAATACAGGTTAATAAATGGATACTTTGCAAGTACACTCAAAGTAAAAAAAAAAAAAAAACCCAAACCAACACACTCTAGTTTTTCAGTGTCCAGATATATGTGGATAAGACTACTTGCATGCAAATTTTTAATTGCTTGTTCCAATGGACAGTTGTATCTCATATCGCACAAGTATCAGTAAAATATTTAATCAATTGGTTATATACTGCATAAATCCATCTATTAAATGCACAATTGAATTTGGATCTGTTTTCCTTCTGAAAGCTGCCCTACTTGTGTTGAACGAAGGATTGTCACCTAAACATTTGTGATTATTATGGTAGTTTAAAAATTACCATTTTAGGTGTCTGAATCAGTGCAACACAAAAATATTGTTAATTTATAAATTTGTTGTCACTTTCTCAGGTTACAGAAGTGAATTTGAACAACATGTTGTGCCCAGCCATCTCAGATCCTTTTTATGGGCCCTGGTATCGAATCTGGGCATCTGGACATCAGACTATCATGACTATGACTCATGGGAAGCTTATAATCCTACTGTTTTACAGTGCTGTCCCCATCTTTAAATGTAGCGTGGACTTACTTAGTCTCCCAGCTAAGAAAATAGACTGAAATTTCTCCCCATGGAGTAGAACGTATATGAAGCAGAGATACTTATACTGGAAAACAAAGAGGAGGGATGAGAGGACAACGCGTTTATACTTCTCCCCACAGTTTATTGCCTCAAAAACACCTCTGTAATCAAGTGAGGTTTTTTTTAACTGCTGTTTTTCACTGCCTATTGCCAATGGCAGAATTAGTGGCCTTATTCTGGAAAAGGTTCGTGTTTTATACATTTTGTGTAGATTACAGTAGAGTCTTGCTGAGCCACTATTTAAAATTAGGCCAGAATCTGTCCGCATTCCAGCAAAGAGTGGCAGTGCTACCTCGTTTGGACTTATTTTCCATTAATTATAAGTATGCTTATATCACACGATAAGAAAAAAAGCTGAATTGCAACACTCCACTGAAGTGAGCGGAACACATCGAAGTGCATCGTCCTGGCTTAACTCTTAACACTGGAATGTTGCAAAACGGTCACAAGTGAAATGGCATTCAGTTAATCTCCCAGTCGTAAATGCAGAACAGTGAGGTTCTACTGTATTTTCTTTAAGCTGGTTGAAAATGTTGGGGAACAATAACTGTTTTTTGGTTTTGTTTTTTTTTTTTTTTTTAATTGACTACTTAATTTCTGAGCTGCTGTGGATACCTGTCTGGCTAAGTTCCATCAGATCTTGATGCTCTGGAGATGCTTTTATTTGAGTGAGTGGAAAAACACCATGTTGAAGTAATTTCAGAAGCCCATGTTATGTATAAGCTATGATAAGATATTTCATCCACTGTTCTGACCTGACTTTGAACAAAATGGTTTTTTCACTTGGCTTAGACTGGAGGGGGGATGGAGATACAAAGTCCAGTGTAAGCATCAGAGTTTTCTTTTGTTACTTACTAGCTTTTGAAATATTCCTCCTCTGTGTTCTACACTGATCCTCATGCAGTGGAGTGGTTAGTGAAGAAACAAAATGAAACTATGTTCTCTCTCTACCGCTCTAACACATTCTGTAAACTGATTTTAAAATACAGGTATAAAAAGGAATGTCCAATCAGTGCAGGCCTCTACTGAAAAGAAAGTGTTCCAGTTTACTAGGATGAGTAAATCTTCCTGTCAGTGTGACTTTTTGAGAACGAGATGTAGCTAGGCAGAATGATAAAGAGTAAACTGTGTGTAGCTGTTCAAATTTGTCACGGCTAGAGGAGAAACTGTTGGGCAGGAAGATGGGAAATGTTGAGTGTGTTCCTCCGGATAGTTAACTGTGAGTCTGTTAGGCAGACTGTTGTGTTTCAGGGCTGCAGGTATTTTGTTGTACAAAAGTTCGTAATGTATAGATTCATTGCATTGTCAAAGCTGTGACTTGTAAGATAAAGCCATCATACCTCCTCCAGCTGGATCACCTGAAGATACATTCTGAAGGTACAGTCATTTATCCCTCAGGAAGGAAAAGTAAGAATGAGAAGTGGTTAACTTCCCTCCCTGCCCCTCCTCCCCCCAGAAAAAAAAAAAAAAGAGAAGAATTTTCATTGGAGAGGGAACAAATGGCTACTTTACTTCAAATATTTTTCACTCTGTATGATTAAAAAAAGAGTACACTTTGATCTGAAATATATTGTCTCACCCTCTAATTTACAAACCAGTTTCTGGCTTTCTTCCATGCCTTGCTGTGTGTACATATATACATAATAAATGTACTGTACTCTCAGAACTTGACAACATGCAACATGTATCTAAATTATCTGTCATACATGTATAGCTAGTCGTGTGTTTTCAGTCAGAATTCAACTTAAGAAAGCTAAGCACCTGACAATAAGAACTACCAGCATACAGAGTTAACTGTTGATTGTTGATCCTGCAAATGTCTAAATACATAATTAATTTCATTGAGTAGTCTCACTGCTGCCTCAGAAATGCTGGGCATACGTTGCTGAAGTATTTGTGGAGTGCAGCCTAAAGAAAGAATGCGTTGGTATTGAAGGCCTGAATCGATTTGTGGAAGACCACTTAATTAGCTGCTGAAGTGATAGAAGTTCTTGCTATTTATTTCATTCGATTCAGTATTTCATGATGAAATACAGGATGTTGCTGGGAGATACCAAGATGCACGGTGCTGGATGTTAAAGCATGCGCCCAATTAATGTACTTCATCTCCTGTGAATAGTTGAATGAAATATACAGTGATGCTTCCCTCTCCATAGTTACTGTCGACTATGTCTTGGTTTATTTATTTACTTAAGAATTTGGCAAAATGCTTCATGTTGGATTCAGTCTTGTTTAGAAGGAATGTTTGGTATTACAATAGAATGATTTTAGCCAAATTTTGCAAATGTTATTTGGCATTATTATTTGCTTATCTTTACTTATGTGGTTGGTTGTTTTTGTTTTTTTAAAATAGTCTTTCCTGTTTCTTCTTTTTTTTTTTTTTTTTTTCTTCCCCCCCCCCCGAATATTGTAGCTACTGGAAGAATTTGAGTTATGTGAAAGCAGCTTTTTTTTTTTTTTCAAATACAACATTTCCTATCTATAGTCACATGCTTCAGGGCATTCTAAACAAGTATAAACCAGCTGCTGTTTGCCACTATTGACTGCCTCTGGTCAATTAAGACTGCAGAAGCATTTAAATAAGCTCAGGTGTCTCACTCAGTGCAGCCTGTTTGCTTGGAATGCAAAATTTGTGAGCCCTTCTGACTGACTTAAAATTCAGTAGCAGTAATGGCAATGTTAAATAAACATAGCTAACATGAGGGAAGTCCGTGGGGCAGTTTGGAGGAGAGGATTCTTGGTGTTGTTGCACCACTTGCACCGCTGACTTTGGTAGCAGAGCCACTGTGAGTGATTGCTCCTGCCTTCCCTCCCCCCGGTATCATAGATGTCTGTTCCTATCTCTGTGCTGTGACTCATGCTTCTTTCTGTTTTGCTGGTCCAGTTGTTTTGAGTCACACTAGAAATTTCAGGCATAATTTCACAACATGGAGCATGCTTACAGAATTGCTCATCAAAGCCAATGGGATACTCGTAGTCTTCTTCCAGACCTTACCAGTGCAGGTTCTGGAGTTTGTTGAACTCTTCTATACCAGTGTAAGTTGCTAAAATGGCTAACTGAACCTGGTAATTCAGCAAAAAAGTAGAGAGGTGGACCAACTACTACACTCAATATGTATTGGAGCTGCTGTAAAAGAGTTGAATGGTGTGAATGGTGCAACTGGAGTCAGACAAGAAGAAATTGTCTGACTAGATTAGATTAGATATTAGGAAGAAGTTCTTTAGTGTGAGGGTGGTGAGACACTGGAACAGGTTGCCCAAAGAGGTTGTAGATGCCCCCTCCCTGGAAGTGTTTAAGACCAGGGTGGATGAGGCTTTGTGTAACCTGATCTAGTGTAAGGTGTCCCTGCTCATGGCAGGGGGGTTGGAACTAGATGATCTTTAAGGTCCCTTCCAACCCAAACCATTCTATGATTCTATGAAATGCAGTGGCACCTTCACCTCTTTTTGACGGTAAGCTGTTGCTTTTATGCTTATTTATGCTGGAAATTGAAGAGCAAAACTATACTGCTATTCTTGAAAGCTCATTGGCATTCTCTCCTGTGGTGTTATGCACACTATCTTTGTCAAGATAACTTGAGTACCTGGTGCTGAGATTTTATGTTGTGGCACTGCAATGTACAATTGAAAGGGCAGTCCTGGACCTCCCTGGTCAAATGTTCTGAAATCTTTTGTCACAGTACTAAGTTATGAAAACATTAGCAATAGCTGTGGGGCAGAGCAGGTGGAACAGAGAGACTATTCGAGTCAGTAGCAGTTTAAGGAGACTGTAAACCCTCACCCTGAAGTGGACTGACTTGCTCTCCACTAGCAAGTCAGGCACAATACCAGAAAAAATTCTTGTGCAGTGACGATGTATAGACTTCACAGAGAAGCTGGTATGTATTAAGGTGTCTGAATAGAGCCCTCTACTTGCCCAATTTTTAGAACTTTCGGCACTTCAAACAAAAGAAACAAGGAGCGATGAAATTAATTACTCTGACAGTGAATGGCTGTCTAAATTTGCTTCCAAATGTACACGTAAATGAGGCATTATTAGCTACAATATACTTGTTTACTGATTGGTTTGTTTATGTGGCCTTAGAGTAAGTAGCCCTCCAAAGCAGAAAGGGAGCTAGTAAAATTTTGGCACCCACCATAACATCTGCCCATTCAGCTCTGAATGTTGAAATTATTGTGCTAAGGCTTTAGCAGTCCAGGATACATGCAGTGCTATTTTTCAAGGCTTCAGACACTATGCAGTGTTTGAGCTGCGTCTATTTCTTGAACTTCCTCCTATTTAAGCACCAAAGAATTTGCATCATTTCTTTTGAAGTGTGAAAATTAACAGCTTTTGACCATGCTTGTATAAATCAATGAAAAGCCAGTCTGTGAACACATACCTATACCTGGTTTTGCTTCGACTTCTTAGGGCTTGATAGATGCTGCTTCTCAGAAAACCTACTGGTGCTTAAGCAGATGCTGCCTTGTTGAAGTTGGGAGACATGAAAAGTCAGTCCATTTGCATACCTTAAGGTTATAGTGTACCTCATTGTTGGAAGATTTATCCATCTGTTTCTATCTGCAATCAGAGTGTTGATATTTCTGTGTATTTGATATAATCTTGTAAAGTCTGATTGTATTTTCCTTTCAGAAATGTCTATTTGCAACCATTAAATCACTGTACTTTGTCTTAAGTCTTGGATCTGAACCATGTGCATTTGTTTTCTATGCATCTATAGCTGATGGAAAATACAGATGTGCCGTTTTTCTCGCTGTTGCAGTTGTTTCACTAGAGGCAGATTCTTGGGAATTAAATTGGTCAAAAACCAGGAAGAGGGCACATGCCAGCCCTTCTGTTAGGAGGCAAAAGGTTTCTATAGGCAGATGGGTCAACTTTGATGTTTTCATTTTTACAGTGACAAGACTCATAACAAATCTGTTTAACTTTTGTGATCTCGTACTCCAAGTGATATTGCTATAAATCTGTCTTGCAGCTTTTAGTGTAACTTAGTCAAAGCCAAGCTGTTTTCTAATGATTTTATTTTTCTTCAGGGTCAATTTTGTACTTTTTAAAAACTACTTCTGCAGTTACTGAGTTGTTATCTTAATGCTGCAGAGGAGGCAGCAGGCAGAACAGTGAGCATACCCACACCACTCTGACCAGCCAAACTGTGCTTGGGAGCTGGAGTTGCTCAGGTGCTGGTCTGAAGCACAGAGCAGTCTTTGGAAACTCGCAGTTCAGTTACCCAACCCTCTAGTTGAAGCATAGTGTTACCCAGGCACAGAATGGTATGACAAGGGCAAGGATGGATGTGGAGAGGCTCAATTGCCACCTATGCTGTTAGTTCTGAATAATTTGTAACAGTGTTATAAATTTTGTAACCTTTTTATTGTGCTAAAACTTGGTTATGAGGCAACATTTACAAATAAGGGGTAATTTGTGTACTTGTTTTTGTAATTTGGTCTGATGATTTTTTTCATTGTTGTGCCCTAAACCCAGATCACTGGGCAAATAGTTGTTACTCCTTTGAATTAAATCAAATAAATGCATTTTAATGGATACTGTATAGTTCTGTTATCATTCTAATCATACCAGGCACTGAATCTATCTTGCTTAAGACTTTTTGAAACCAGGTAAGAAAAACAAAATTGACTTTAATATTAGACAGCCAATACTAAAATCAGGTAAGAATATGGATTCTCCTGCCTTAAGCAGTCTGTACAGCTAGTTGTAGTCTACCTTGCACCTAGCAGGCTCTGTGAGTGAGAACAATGATTACCTGGATTTCTGGAAGTTTTAAGTATGAACTGTGCCTGTTATCTGTCAATCAACACAAGCCAAGCCCGAGTTTACTGGCAGACCTCACTGTAGGACATAAATCCTTTAATCGCTATCTAAATATTCCCTTTCCCAGTCTTTCCAGTAAAGAGCTCAGGAAACAGTATTACAGTGTTATGGTGCTTTGTCTACGCTTCTTCCACTGTTCTTGCCACAACATTGGCAGTGTCTTTTCTTTCCTGTTCTAGCTCACTTTAGTAGATCATAGAACATGTACAGAAGTCTTCACCTCAAAACTTTGTTCAGAAAGCTACTGTAATCTCGCAGACTACAGACAATCTCACACCGTAGGTGATGGCAAAGTAGTTTTAATGCACTGCAGAAATGTTTCTGGCTGTAATTAGAAATGCATTTAAACAGACTGCAGTAATATTGTGACCCAGTACATCTCAGACAAGCAGGTATTTTGTTAAGGTTCCTGGAAAAAGAACATACTGGATATGCCCACTTGTATTACATACACACTGTAGAAGTGTTAAGTTTTCATGCAGCTAGGGAACAGAAACACACAATTCTCCAGCTTAATTTGTTTTAAACAGTATAAAGACTGATAATACCAACTGAAGTAGAAATCGAGTATGAAGTGCTTTATGGAAACCTGAGATGAATTAAGCAAGTAATTTCCTTTTCCAGGCATTGCAAATTATCCTCCACATCTCTCTATATGTAAGAATAAGCAAGTTTCTGCCTCAGTACAGAATATTGAGGCTGTTTCAGTTTCGTTAGTTTGATTTTTATGGTGTGTTAACTACATAGCTGGCTAAAGTAGCAGAGTGAGAAACTTTTGGTAGGAAGTTTTAAATAGTTATACCTTTCAGCAGACTTTGAGTTTTGGGTAGGTTTTACCCAATTCAGACTAATGATATCAAAGCTGTGAGATACTAAAGCTACAATAGAAGCTACTCACTCAGGCAGGTTTTCCCTTCAGAGGTGGGTGGTTTTTTCCTCCCCCCTCTCTTCTAAATCAAGGCTTCAAAGCAAGTGGAGTAACGGCTCCATCAGCCTTCAGCATCTAAAGGTTACATGGATGTTACTGGTTTGTTTTCAAAGACTTTGCATCTACAGCCAGGAGATCTATTAATACTGAATTAGTCAAAGGCAAACAAAACCACTTCTTAAATCAGAGTGGAATTGCAGGGAGATGTTAGAAATTTCTTGCTTTGTCTCAGGAATTATGCTACAGAGGAAATATGTTCCCTTCACCTCAGACTTGGTAGAAAAATGTCTCTCAGTGCACTACGAATTTGGCTCAGGGAACAAAAAGCTCTCCAAGTCAGTTTTACCTGTCTGGGTACTTTTGTTTTGGCATCAGCTGGATTGTGGCTTTGTTGCCTCACAGGAACACACTCCTTCCCATCTGAAATAAAACATCTCTTTGGTATCAGCACAGCTATCCATGCCAAGGTTATAACCACAGAGGTTTGCCAAGGCTTCCGCACCCACTGACCAACATCCCAGGAAGCTCTCTGCTTCCAGGCCAGTGTTACTGCAGGGACACTGAGAACTGGTGCTGACAGTTAAAGGTGCCAGTGAACTAAAGGTTCTGAGTGCTGTTCTCACTGGATCTGCTGAAGTAAAACAGTTTAAAAATGGTCCCACTGTGTTAAGACAAAAAGCTTTTGGGGAAGGGGAAAAGGTTTCTTCCCTGTCCTTCCATACTTTGCAGGAACCCCATAAGTCAGTGCAAACTCTATACTGTAATTTTTTTCCATAAAATTTGGTCAACATGACTGGCTACACATTAGCTAGATATAATGTAAAAGAAATCCCTTGGGGCAAAGCAAGTCTGGATACTCTTTAAATAAAATGACACCTGCTACTGTTAAAGAGTAATATGAAGAAAGTGTATTGGAATAATTTTAGGTGATGCTTCAAGATATTCTATGAATGATACACATTTTGCCACATTATTCTGTTGAATGATGTTGCTACAGGTAGCATAGGCAATGTAGTGGTTACACCAGTATAACTGGTTCTGCAACAAAGTTCTGCTTGAAAAGGTTGAAACCACTTCCCCCTCTGAGAGAACAAGGAAACCAAGCCTGGACAAAATTCCAAAATTAAAGGTACAAAACCAAACTGATAACTGATATAACTACTGATAAACATACTGGTATAACTGATATAAATGCCAATTTAACTCGGAGAGTGTAGTGACTCACTTCTGAATTAGCCTGAAAGCTGCCTGCACCTGTCCACATCTGTTCTTACAGTAGGCAAAATGGAAAGACAGAGTTAATTACAGGAAAATATTTCTAACACATCATTAGCCTTTAACATTAACACTAAGTACAAATGCTTAAATAAAAAAATCAACCAAGACGCACAATTAAGCAGAGAAACATGAGAAGAAATGGTGATTCTTTTTCCTTATTTTATTGGGTAAATGATTTAAAAGGTAATAACAATAGTGTTAAAACTACTACAATATCTTTCCACAGCCATATCTCACAGACCCACAGATAACCTTCTATACATTTTTTTTCCTTTTTCCTCATTTTTCTCTTCTTAAGCCATACTTATATTAAAATGCCCATTTCAACAGTTTCCTCACACTAATAGCAATTAAATGTGGAAGGAAGGAGGATCTAGTTATAAAGGAAGGGGGTTCAGATAATCTGATATTATTGTAATCAATCAAGTTACTAAGGAAGGAGAAGATAGAGGCCTTACAAGCTACTCCAGGTAGCTCTAAGCCCATTGTGTGTCACCATTGCATTAAAGATAACTCAAGATGCTGGTGAACAATTTAAAGTATTTTTTTTTTTTTTGTAACATATAAAACACTAAAATAACTTAGAAACTAGATCCAAGTATCTTGAAAAGAATCAACTTTGATATACAAAAACAGTCATAAGTTGTTACAAAAGTTTCAAACAAGTTTGTTTTCTCAGTGCGTTTATGTACCAGCGCAATTACTGGGTCCAGAGCAAAGAAAGAGGTTTTTATTTTTTCTTTAACAGTAATAAAAAAATGAGGAAAACATATCTTTGTATATAAAGAATCATTGCTGGTCTTAAGAATAAATGTAACCAGAAACCCTTAAATCTGAGAGGCACACTTTGGGTTTCCTTTTTTTTTTTTTTAACATTTTCTTTTTTTTAAACATAAAAGGAAAGTCACCAGTTTATTTAAATGGAGGAGATATTCAGGCTCCCCAAATAAACTTAATTCAATTAACATCACTAGCAAAAATCAGTTAGAAACTGTACAAAAATAAAAAAGTTAACACATTTAATCCTGCAGGGATTTTGTAAGGACTGGAAGGCAGGCTTTAGGAGCAGCATTTGGGCATGGCTGGAGGCTTCTTTGGTTCGATCTAACACACATAAGAGATGTAACCTACTCCAGACAACAATTTTAAAAACCTGCACATTTGAAGACAAGTAAAGAGGTCCGTATACAAACGCCAGGGTGTGCAAATGGATTTGACTCCTTGATTTCCTAGTGTATCTGAGGTCAGAACTCTAGTGTGCCCTTCCCCTGCTATGTTCAGCTTTGGGGTTGAGATGGTGAAAAGTCAGTGCTACAGCAGTCCAGGCAGAAGGAAGGCCACTTGAAGCATGACTAAATAATAGTTTCATGTCAAGTCTATGGTTTTGTTGTCTCAGTCAGTTTACAGAACAGGTTTTTTAGGAACATTAAGCAAAACAATTAAAAAAACCCAAAACAAAACAAAAACGCAACAATCTCTTCAATGCAATAAGGCAAACTGAGTAATGCTCATAAAAATTTAGCATCTTAACTTAAAAAACAGGGAAATAAGCTACTTGGTTGTACCTTAACTTCTTCTAAAGTACCCCAAATTAAAAAAAAAAAATCTGTATTTAAACCCAGCAATATATCTAAAAGGGTACTAAACACAACTACGAGGGAATGACATTTGTGAAAGCAATTGTTTATCAGCTTTAAGCAAACAGACCTATTCTGTCCCAGTGCATGTCACAGTGAACTGCATATTTTGTACAAATAAACCCACAATTACACAGAAACAATCCATAGCATTTTCAGCACTTGCATGCTGAGGAGGTAGGTGCCCTAGAAACACTGTAGATAGATAGACTGATTATTCCAATCTAAAAAAAAAAAAAATCTCATACAATCTGACCACAGACTCTGTAACAGTTTTTTTAATTAGTGATACAAAACTGGTCCAGAAGGGTCTGGCAATAACTTATTTCAAAAGCACACCTTTACAGTTTGTATAACACCCTTTTAACTATATTTTTAAGCAACAGCTACTAGAGATAGACAAAAATGCATTGTGCATTATGCTGTATACAAAAAGGAGACAAAACTATCCTTTTCCCCCCCAAGCCATGGTGGGAAGTATTGCTGACCTTGTCCTTAAAAACCTGCAGGATTGTTTATTCATCAGTATATCATTACTACACTGGTAAGAAATTCTGTATAACATCTGCATATATCGAAGATTTTTTAAAAAATCTGATATGATTTTAGATCCGCATGACCAGTCACGTGACCTGCTTGAGGTTGATTAGCACCTTTCAATACATATATATTTTTATATATAATAGATCTTTTTAAAAAACTTCTAACAATGAGCTCATACAGAAGCATGAGCATGCTGTAACGAGATGACAGAAAAAGATGGGGTTGGATGATTTTTTTTTTTTTTTGCAGCAGAATGATTCAGTTTGTGCTCAGGATCCCTATAAGGGCAAGAAAAAAAAC
This sequence comes from Antrostomus carolinensis, assembly GCF_000700745.2. NCBI lineage: Eukaryota > Metazoa > Chordata > Aves > Caprimulgiformes > Caprimulgidae > Antrostomus > Antrostomus carolinensis. The sequence continues at coordinate 74,349 of NW_010319681.1, read as the reverse complement.
CAACACAACTCTATCAGGTAGCCACTTGTTCACAATTTCCACTTGAAGACTAATCCATTTAAAAGTATTCCCCAAGTAGAAACAAGACAACAGTATCATCCAAAATAGCCTCTGTACAAACATCTATTAATTTTTGCAGCTTCTGGCTGGCATCTCTTGGCTCCTGAAATTTCAGGCCCTCTGCTTATGAATTAAGGCATCACAACTGAAAACGTTAATATTTGGACATCAAATGCTGTGGATGAAGGAATACCAAAGACCTTCTACAAGAACCTTCACAGAAATTAAGTGGCAAAGCTAACTTCACATAAGGGATTAATGTAATTTATCCATATCTGGTTTTCAAACATTACTGAAATATTTTTACAATTACTCTGATTTTTTTAACAACTGAATTTTGATTGATTTTATCTATTGGAATTTTATATGTATTTACAAACATTCATTACTCAAAAAAACTGCTTACTGTTGTTTACTCACTCATATCAGGAAGGTCTTTTCTGTAACAGATGCCATGTATTGTCCCCTAGAATATGTGCTGAACTACAACTATAAGTGGGAGCTCTGCAGGCACAGGGGCAAGGAGCTAGCTCCTACCACATACTGGGCTTGCAAATATACCACACATACCTTAACTAAGTCCTATTTTTACAGCAGGAAAAGGTTCCAGTTAGTTTTCCTTTTTCTGCTGTTTGGAGGAGTCTCAGAATTATTACACGGTAGCTCTCAAGTACTATTCCTGTAATAGATGGAAACATGTAAAATTATGGCATATTTGTCCTGTGCTCTTTCACAACAATCTTTTTGCTTTTTTAAACAATAGTTAACTTTAACTATTCATGACTTGATAAAACTCAACAAGTTCAAAATCAGAAGAAAGAACAAAACAGGGATTTTTGTTTTCCAAAATAGGTTTTCTATTAAAAAATAAAAGCCAAACTCACTTTAAAAAAAATCCCCAACAACCTGACACCAGAGCAGACTCGATATAGTTTGCTAGAATGTCTGGCTATTTGTATTTGCTATATTTTTTCTATGAATTTTATATATAAGTATATAGTTATGTCATAGTCAAAGGCACTAAAATCTAAATCTATTTTCTTCTGAATATGACATCTGCTACTCACCAACCTGTTTTTGAAAACAAATGTCACTCCTAATTTGAGATCATCAGAAAGGCATTGTCTCATTACAGATGCATTATTATGACTAGGTCTTGACAGGGCTGGATTGCCCTTCCCAGCACAGAACAGGAGACAAAGGTATCTGGTAGCTACTGGATTATGTCATCCCTACCTATTAGACCACTTGATTCTGAAAATGCTCCCATGTTAACATCACTTCTCATTGTACATGTAATTGCTTCTTTTCATCCAAAAAAGCATTCTGTATGTCAGCCTTGACATTCTAGCTGTATGTGCTGGATCTGAAGATCATGTATATACCTACATGAAATCTTTACTGTGGGGGTGAGATATTGTACACAGAACATTATTAAGAATGTTATGAAAATGCAATTCATTGTCTAGTATAATACCTGAATCGGATATGTTTCATTCCCTGTCACACCTATTAATGCAAAAGCCATGAATGCCTTTTTGCTAAGCAAAGCATCCCTAACTGTAAGCCTTAAACTCTTCCTTCCATCCACAGTCACAGAAAGCCTTGATTGATATCATTCAATGTTAATGAAGTAGAAATTTAAAATTTCATTAAAAACCCAAGGGCTATATATGCTGCAAAAAAATCTGCAGTGACTCAATAATAAAAAAAGTATGGGATCTTTGTTGTAATGCAGTTTTTCCTCCCGTTGCCATGATGAGCTTAACCAACTAAGAAGCCTCAACATGACAACGGAAACTATCATCATAAAATGGTACAGTAATAGAGATAGCTAGACCAAGAAGGGGCAGGGTCTCCTGGGAAGAGGTCTGCAGAGAGGTCCAGTGACTGGTCATGCGGCTCAGTGTCAGGAATAATGGTTGTACGGTGGAAGGGGGTGCCCAATGCCATTTTGGAAGTGATGATGCTGACGATGGGCAAGGTACTCTGTGTAGCTCATCGTCATCTTCTCACTACGGTACCTGGAAAAGAGCAAAGAAGCAAATTCAAGAACTGTTACCAGGAAGCTGTAAATAGCACTAAAAATACTGCACTAGTCGTATGTTTAATAATGGCTCTGTACTGGTGATACTGCAGTTGCACAAGGGCAGGGAGGGAACCACCATGGTTGTCAGGGTGATTCTTGAATCACATGACAAATAACAACATAAATGCTTATGAAAAATATTTTAAGCAAACAGAACTATTAAAAATTGTTGCCTACTTTGCTGCTCAAAGTAGAGGGAATAGAAACTCACGATGATTTATTGAAAATGTCCCCTATCTTCAGCCAACTCTCTACATAAAACCTAAGAGAAAAACTGTAAACAAGCACTACAACTTTTTGGGCTGTTTTTAAACAGTCAGTATCAATTGTCTGCCAAATTCTGCTCTTAAAATAATCCCAGCTACATTAAATGGAGTTACATTCTTTTTAGACTAGAATCATAGAATATCTCAAGTTGGAAGGGACCCAGAAGGATCATAGAGTCCAGCTCCTCACAGGACTACCTAAAACTAAACCATATGACTAAGAGCACCATCCAGACGCTCCTTGAACTCTGACAGGCTTGGTGTTGTGACCACTTTCCTGTTCCAGTGACACAACCACCCTCCCAGGGAAGAACCACCTACCTTTTCCTAATGTCCAATCTGAACTTCCCCTGACACAACTTCATTCTATTTCTTCATGTCCTGTTGCTGGTCACCACAGAGAGGAGATCAGCATCTCCTCCTCAGCTGCCCCCCCTTGAGGAAGGTGTAGACTGCTAGGAGGTCACCCCTCAGCCTTCTGCAAGCTAAACAAACCAAGTGACCTCAGCCCCTCCTCCTAAGGCTTGCCCTCAAGGCCTTTCACCATGTTGGTTGCCCTCCTCTGGACACACTCTGTCTGATGTGTCCTTCTTATATTGAGGTGCCCAAAACTGTGCACAGTACTCGAGGTGGGACTTCCCTTGTCTGGCTAGCTATGCTGTGCTTGATCCACCCAGGGACATGGTTGGCCCTTCTGGCTGCCAGGGCACACTACTGACTCATGAACAACTTGCCATCAACCCAGACCCCCAGGTCTCTTTCCACACAGTTGGTCTCCAGCCTCTCATCCTCCAGTGTGTATGTATAACTGTGATTACCCTGTCCTAGGTCCTGCACTTTGCTCTTGTTAAATTTCATATGGTTTGTGATTGCCCAGCTCTCTGTCCAGGCCTCTCTACCCTGGAGGGAGTCACTGCTCCTGCTAGGTTAGTAGAATTGGCAAACTTACTGTACACTTGACTCCTGCATCTCGATCATTTACAAAAACATTAAAGAGCACTGGCCCTGAAACGGAGCCCTGGGGAACCCCAGTGGTGACTAGCTGCCAGCCTGATGTAACCCCATTTACTGAAACTCTTCGAGGCTGACTTGTCAGCCAATTGCTCGCCCAAGGTATTATGGACTTGTGTCCTGTGCACTGTGTGCTAGACATTTTATCCAGAAGGATATTGTGAGAGACAGTATCAAAAGCTTTGCTAAAATAAAAAACCCATCACATCTACTGGCTTATCTTGGTCAACCAGATTGGTGACCTTGGAATAAAAGGAAATTAAGTTGGTTAAGCAGGACTTTCCCCTTGTAAACCCATGCTGGCTATGACCGATGACTGGGTTGTCTCTCAAATGTTTTTCAGTAACTCCCAGAAAAACCTCTGTAATTTTAGCAGGCACTGAAGTGAGACTGACAGGCCTGTAATTAATTACCAGGGCCACCCTTCTTGCCCTTCTTGAAAAATGGCACATTTGCCAGCTTCCAGTCAACTGGGACCTCTCCAGACTCCCAAGACCATTGAAAAATAATGGAGAGAGGTCCCGCAATAACATTGGCCAGCTATATGTAACTAACCGCAGGATCCGGGCCCTGACAACAAATATTCTGGATATACTTGCATCAGCATTGTTTGACAACAAGGAACATATTGCCACATTTACACTTATCTGTAGAAGTGTAAAATCTACACAAAAACAACACTACTCGACATTTCCACAAAGTTCACTTAGAAAGACCTTGCATAAGAGATCTGACAGATGAGATTTGGTGAATCCAGCTACAGTGATTTAAAATATTGCCACCTCTCCTTTCTATCATATTTTTCTTCTGGAGTTGCTCTGGTTGTTCTCTCCTCTTTTAGGTCTGAAAAAAACACAACAGATGGCTCAACCACTTGCACTCACAACCCAACACAAAAGTTTAAACTACTGTTGAGTTACCAACTGCAGCGATTAAGGTGGCAAACATATTTGCTTCCGTTGCCTCTTTGCCAGAGGAATAGAGCACCCACCTTACACTTGCAGCTTTTTGCTTCTGTGGATGTGTTTCAGAGCACCAAAGGTGCCCACGCTTACTTGATAATAACAGTATTTGTTAATGATGTAGTAATTTAACAAATGGCTGCTGGTCCTTGCTGACAGGAGCTGCAGCTCTTCTTGAATTGATGCGAATGGTATGCGGCACTCTGGACTTGACGAGTAAGCTGGTCTGTGAATGAAATCCCCTGCCACTATGAAACTAAACCATAAGCTTGGCAGTTAATGAAGTTGGTTGTAAGTGGGTCAAAGCAGGCCAAAGGCAGCCTGGCTGGGATCGCACCTGCTCATTTAAGCAGATGGAAGAGAAAATGCAGTTACTGTCCGTATGCATTCTAGACCCCTAGAACTGCTACACATCTTCCAGCTCTGCTCGTTTTTTTAAGTTTTCTTCTTCAAAACGTGTCCAGAACTAGTGGGTATTAACTTGAAGACAGTTAGCAATAGAGTAGTTTTGATCAGCTTAAAGCTTTATCCACACACAGGGCTTTTACTTTAATTCAGAGTCTTGAAAAAGAAGTTCAAAGCACTTATTCGCCCTTCCAACAGATGTTTTACTGTAGGACAAGAAGTTATGAGGCTCTAAAAAAAGGTTGTCTGATGCTGGGAAACGGTGACTATTTTAATACTACTGTTTATAATATGTCAGTAGAAGCTGAGTTTTTAAGCAAGTAAAACAGACAGCCAAAAAAAATTCTTCTGAACATTAAAAATTATGCTTTGTTTATTCCACTTACCAGGCCAGTGATTTTGCGAGAGTTAAGAGAGTATGGGATAAAATATTAAATTCATGTCTTCACTCCTGAGAATACCCTGACATAGTTTAACTAGTACACTGACTCTCAGATCAGCTACCCAGTTTGCATACCTAGCACCTGTTAAGATAAGGGAAACCTGTTCTCCACAGGAGGTAAACAAGACCCAGTGCTTGCTTTGAGAACTGAACAGACTACTAGTACTGAGGGGCCTCCCAGCAGCAGACCCACAGTGCACCATCTGCTCAATGCAAACTGACAATGCCCAGCAATCCTTGTTAACAACAGCCCTGAACAAATCGTAAAAAGCAAGAGCTAATACACGGCTAAGATTTTTCAGAGTTATGAAACAAAATTTGCAGGTACCCTGATACATATGTAGCCTGATATTTAACAGCAGCCTTTTCTTTCTTGCTTAGTGCCACTAATCCCTATGCAAGGCACAGATATTCTCAGAAGTCCGCACTGCTATTGTGAAAAGAAAAAAATCATTAATAATATATACAGGAAAGCCTACTATTCACATGGGAAGTAAGCACTTACCGGGAACGAACTCATCACAGTAGCAGAAAAACAAGACTTATCTGTATTATCTCGTGATGCATACCTGGTTAGCTTTATTGTTTTCCTGAATTCATTAGTAATTGGAGCTTTGTAGCCTCCTTTCCTCAATAAGGAATCTATGGTTTGAATGTGGTCCCATCCTGTTGAATTTTACAGTAGTAAAAATTAGTGAGAAATACAGCAATAAGAATAGATGTTGCAGAAATACAGTACAGTATGTAGAGTTATTGATTGTGAAAGTGCTCTGCTGAAGTTCTGTATAAAACATAGAACATTCTTCCCTACTTAGGAACAGTTGAAGGAAACAGGACATACAGGATTTCTTTACACACAAAGTTCACTCTACAAACAACATATATTTTTATCTCATAGTTGAAATATTTTAAAAGTGGACCCACACCCAACCAGGTATCCTAGACTGGGAGCAAGGAATTCAGTACTAGCAGAAAGTACCTAACTGAAATAAACCCCCTCATCATCACAAATTTAGGAATAAATCAGATGTTAAGATAATTGACCAGACATCCTGTAACTTAATAGAGTTTTTGCATGTCACTAATATAACAGCGTAACAGCTATACGAAAATTGGCAGCTTTTAACAACCGTAAAGTTGGCTGACAGCACTGTACCACCCCCCCATATTTTATTTTCCTACAGCTACACTGCATTTATGACTTGTTTAAAAAACTGCTACAGTTAGCTGAATCCCTGTAAGGGGACTGATATAGGCATGTAATTGGCATTTTATATAAGAGTCTTCTTACAATTAAACATTGCTCCATCATCTGACATCAGTGCAAGGTCAAATATTGCGTTTTAGATTTATATGTATGTTTAAATTCTTCACAAGATCATATGAAATAAAGTGCAACAATGACCTTGCTCCTTTGCAACCTCCGGTAAGTAGGTGGCGGTGCGTTTTGATCCTTTTTCATTGATGAATTCTATTCTAATTCCATGTACACCCACCTGCAAGAAATGGGCAGCTTTATTAGTACATTAAAAGAAAAAAGACCCAAGGTATTTCTACCATGATAAAACCCAAAATGCGAACCTTTCAGTGGTTAATACTGTTGTGCAAAGAGTTTCAAGAGGTGGTACTGAAGTGAATGTCATATTTTTGAAAGGTGTTCAGATTACAGCCTTGTAAAGTCAGTAGCAGCACAACTACACTCCTCAGCTCCCCACCATGGAGCTTTATTTCTGGTCTGAAGGAAAGCCAGCTGAGATGCAAAAATCATAGAATCATAGAATGGTTTGGATTGGAAGGGACCTTAAAGCTCATCCAGTTCCAACCCCCCTGCCATCAGCAGGGACACCTTCCACTAGACCAGGTTTCTCAAAGCCTCATCCAATCTGGCTGAGAACACTTCCAGGGAGGAGCAGCCACAGCTTCTCTGGGCAACCGGGGACACTGTCTGCCCAGCCTCTCAGTGAAGAATTTCTTCCTAATATCTCATCTAAACCTGCCCTCTTTCAGCTTAAACCCATTTCCCCTTGTTTTGTTATTAACTGCCCTTCTCTGAGCCTACTGTCTCCCTCTGACACTGTCAGCAATGTTGTTGCTGATAAAATCACCTGGTCACCAGATATAATCTGCAGGCAACCAAACAGCTGGCAAATCTAATGATGCTTCAATTAAGAGCATTAATTTTGTTCAAAATAACAAATGAACAATGAAAAATTTGTTACACTAAGAAACAGAACCTGGAGCCTTCAAAATTTTCGCTAATGTATGACAAGGAAAAGGAGTAACGCTAAAGCATTCAGCTTCAGAATCCTATTTCCATGCTCTTAAGTAATGTAATATGACAAAATGCCAGTATGGAAACCAAAATTACTAATACCAAGGGGTTAGACATATATAAAATAGGACAGCCAAAAAGCATAAAAAAATAAAAATAAAATGAGGCTAGGCACCTTTCCAGGCATTGTTTAAGCACCCTGTTTTCAAGGCACAAGAGTTCTGTTGAGAGTACCTGCACTCGGGTCAGGCATGCCATACAAGATACTGCATTGCCAGGGAGTTTTCAGTTGCTTTTGAGTTCTCTGCATAAACACAAAGCATTAGTAGATGGACGTTTTTATTTGCATGCCCACATTAACTAAGATGTTATTTCTATTTAAATCCAAAGATCCTAACACTGTATGTGGAAATGAACAGTTTATGTTTAAAAGGGTATCGTGTTATTTGGGATGGCACTTCTTTTTGCACACAAAATTAATCAAAAAATGCTTTAACAGTGTTTCCGGTGACAATGTATTTTACTGTAACTGCCTGACAGTCAAAAAAACAAATAAGGAATATTTAAAATGCTCTACCACTTGTTCAATTAACACATTTGCTTATATTAAGACTTTATTTTTTAATCTTTTTAATCTTTATACATGATATAAGCATGGGGAAATGGGAGAGTCTCTCCTGTGGCTGGACAAGGCCTCAACAATTTTTCCCTAACATTTTTTAAATAGGAAAAATTACTTTCAGACTAACAAATTTAATTCACTGCAAATTTAATGTCGTATTAAGTGTAATTATCAAACACTCCTAAACCTAATTTTCATAACAGGGATATATAATCAGTAGACAGAGCAAATCTGTATACTCAGATGGTGTAATGACA
>NW_010319681.1:52729-65943 GCF_000700745.2 Antrostomus carolinensis | reverse complement strand
GTTAGAAGCTGAAATGAGCCCACTGAGTTTATTCCGAGAACAGAGTAAGTTTTTGCAGCTGATGATTTTGTAACTGTCTATATTCAGTTGCCTAAGCACTAAGATCAGATATTTTCAGATTTTGCACACCTTCAAATCCTGCAGAATATTAGATTTTAAATTCTACTCAACTGTTCTGCATAATAGTGATCACGTAGTATTCATGAGAAACTAACCAGAAGCAGTAGTGATGCATTAGGTGCGGTGTAGGTAACTGCACTGCACTGGATGTTTCCCATTAACTGTTTTAATGGACTTTTAGGCCCATGTCTGTAGAAGAAAATGATGTAGAGCAAAATGAGTAAGGCAACACAACTGCACCACAACTCCTCTGATTGGGAAAATTTCATAACATTCTGTGAAGCATCGATTCAGCTGCATAGCTAAGCAGTACTCTTACTCCAGTACAAATGGCTTTTCATTGTTTAGCTCCACTGAATCAAAACCAGGCCTGAGCTAAACAAATGGAAGCTACACACAAGCAAAATAAGAATGATCCACGCTGAGACTGGCATGGGCACAGTTAGGAATTTATTTTGACTTCCTCAAGAGACCAGCGCTCCTTCATTGATTAAAACTTCTGTGAAATTTCCCCAAATGTTCCTCTCTAAGACAGGAGGTAGGGGCAGGTACACATTTGGAAGGCATCAACTAGACTGCAACTGGCTTACCTATCAGGCTCAGCACGGAACTTTATACAAAGCCCATGGCATGCTTCTCAAACTAACATCAGTGATACACTACAGGCATGTTTTTGTAGAAAAACAACATCTGTGCAGTTCAGAAAAACAAACAATCTTCTTCTGCAGATAGAGTTCAAATTCTGTCTCATCTATGACCATTTATTAGGGAAATGACTACATACAGGTATATCCTTCTGAGCTGCTGAAAGACCACACATTTGCCATATCAGCCTTCCAAATGGACAGGAATCTATTTAGTCTGTTGCTATTGGGAAAGGAAAGAGATAAGGAGACAGACTTAGAAAGGCAAGAAACCAATCTCCTTCAACAGAAATATTTCTATAGGGTTTTAGAGCCTGAAATACTGTAGAGTATGTATCCAGTACTTGTGGATATAAACTTTTTGGCCCACTGTAAGTGGCCTGAGGCTACAAAAAACTAGGTCCACTGACAACATTAATTTAAAAACACAGACCTTTCACTAAATCTAAGGACTGCGTTAAGCTGCATTTTTTATTTTACTTCTGAAGTTACCTCAACAGAACTTCAGACTTTGTTGTGTATTTATACACATTCATATTCATTTATACACATTCTTTTTTTAATTACGCATTTATTTACATACACCTTGGGATGGGGGAAAACACGCACACACCACATTTACTGTTTTTGCCCAGCGCTTCTGGCACTCGCTAGATTATTGCCCATAATACCTCTTTCTCTGTATCTATCTCAGCTGGGCTAAGAAAAAATTGTTCCAGAAACCCAGCCCGAAACCAAAGTTCAAACAACTCTCATGTTCAACTGTTCTGAGTCAAACACAGTCTACAAATCTGTTCCTCTTGTACTGACTCTCCAACCATTCTGAGAGGAAGAAGTAACATTACTCTCATTAGACTACCAGCATGGATAAGCATATAAAACATCAAGCCTCTACACAGTGGAGTAAATTATCATCAAATAACCATTCTGTTCAGTTTTATCTACTGCACTGAAATCTGTAAGAGATTTGCATGCAATTATCACTAATTCATTTAAGATTATTTAATTGTAAACATTTTTTTCAGAAATACATTAAAGCAGAAAACAAAGCATCTGTTACAGAGAATCCATGTGGAATACCCCAGAGCTGGAGTAGTGCAACACCTCCTTGGTGTTAGAAACAAGTGTCTGCCTGTTCCTTAATAAGTTCACTCACTTCTTTGCTGTTTGTTCTCCTCCACTCAAGGCTAGAAACATGGCTGGATATACAGTCCTTACTGCCAGCATGCCAGTTAAACTGCCACAAATTCTGCTTGTCTGTCTCTCAGTTCTGCCAGTCACCACACGATGAACCAAGTGAGGCTGTTGCGAGTTATGGCTAATCCCTCTACTGATTTACAGTTTGTCAGCTCAATCTTTGAACAGCAGCAAGCTATAAACATTTTCAAACAAAAATGCTGGCCTACAACTTGTACAGTATTCCTTATGATAGCACATAACATATTTACCTAACTAGTACTATGGAAACAGCTGTATACAAACTTGTCTGGAAATGGAGCACTTCAGGTTAAGCAACTGTTGCTACTCATTAGAAGCTGACCCCACCTTTTATTAGCTGAATTCTACAGCTTTTTAGCCCCACACTCGTAGCAAATATGCTGGCTTCTTTCTGATCATCTTTAGTAGGGCTTAAATATTACATTCCTATTTAACAATGGAAGCAAAAGACTACTCAGGAGATATGCTCTCTGCTTCATGACAAGCATTCTTTTTTTAATGAATCATTTATATACCGACATGGAATCATTGAGTATCGTCCAAAGGGAATATAATATTGAGATCAAGACTCTTTGTTCCAAGGAATATAAGTTGCAAGAGTTGCTGGTACTGCTGCACTTGCAGGAAGGAAAGAATTTACACAACTCTTACATGTACTAACTTTGTCAACAACAAAAAGCCACCTTTCAGTCAACGTTACTGGCTACAACTGTTTAAGCTAATATTTAAACCAGTGAACACAGGCTAAAGGCCTTTTATATCAACACAGCAAGCATGTACAATTCTGCAGATTTTACTTCTCTGAAGAACAGCAACTTCAGGGCAAAGATCTCTTTCAAGGTATTTTAAGGAAAAGCTGCTCATCAATTCTAGTTATTTATTACCCTGCTGGTATTACAATAATTTTTTCCAAAAAGTTTCTTATTACACTTACATACAATGATAATGTCTTATGATGTTTTATTAAAAAAAATGAGGAGAGGGTCTGAATTAGTAAGGCAGGCTTTACCTTCTAGCAAGAAACTGCACAGATTCTTAATGAAGTCAATGAGAAAATAAATTTAAAAGGTGTTAATTTGCTGTAACATGAAATAAAGAGGGAATGAGTAAAGGCACTTTGCTTTTCTTTTCTGTATTTCTAGAAAAATAAGCATGCAGGGGATACATTAAATCATGTGCCATACCCTCTGAAGTAGGCAGAGCCTGTAGCACCAAAGGTGGAACTGCAAGACCTACAACACGCTCACATCTTATATGTGCCATTTCTAGGACCTGAATCGACTCAACAGGACCTCCTGCGTGTAGGCTTATTTGCCCAAACTGCACACTTAGAAGCTTACAAACCAAACACAAGTTCTTTCTGAAGGACCCAAAGCCATGCTACTTCACAGCAATCTATTCAGACTCTTCTACAGTCCTTCGTTTGGGGTGCTGCGAAACACACACACAGCTCCCAGTGCAACATGGGATACAAGTATATCTGCATTAAGAGTCAATAGCAAAACTGGACACATCCTGAGGCAGGAATTCAAATTTGTGCAGGAAAGAAAAGACTTCAGAGAAGGACAGATCAAAAAGATGAGCTCAAGGAGACTGGAACATGACTAAAGCTGAGTATATGCCGGGAAGGAATGACTGCTATCAGTATGAAATGTGTTTAAAAAGAACTGGTCTCTATGACTTGCCTCCTAATATAAGTCCTTTGATATCTGATCTTCAGTAAGATCAGTACTATTAAAAAAAAAAAAATATATATATATATATATCTATCTTAAGAGTTTCCCATGTTGCCCATTTCGTTGAGATGGAAAGGTTGTGAAACTCCACCCCAGCAGCAACATTTCATGGGTTCTGTATAGTAGAAATGAAGAAACAGTTCATACACTCCCCGTGTTCATTTCAAAGCCCCGTGTCTGTACAGCGTTGAAAATGCACTGCAATTCATATAGTGAGTTGTATATTCTTACTTGCATGTAAGTAAGAATGCTAAGTTATATTTTAGGAAGCATTCTCATGAACTAAGGCACTGCAGTGGTCCTTCCAAGGTTCGTTCTTTCTCCTAGTTACTTTTATAAAAGGTAAAAATGGCAGCAATTGGAAAAATCACATGGGAGCTAAGAGCAGCCAATTCACTCATCTCTCCTGTTTGCTTGGTTGAATTTTCTGCTGCAAAAGGATGTCACACTGCTTTTTACAACTGAAATGTAACTGAAGATAATTCATTAATCAGAGAAAAGAAGATCTATCACTCTGCCTCAGGACATAGGAGACACTCCTGAGCTGTGTCTTCAAGTGATCTTATCTCTAAGCCACCAGAGCACTGCAAGTTGTCTGAATCTGCAATTTTTAAATACTGTGACCTCTGTCAGCAAATTACTGAAATAGCTCCCCCAAGATCTAATGTTTTTCAGGATAATCTTAGCATTATATGAGACAAAACATGCAGAATCTCTCTTTATGTCGTACTGTAGACATCCTGAAATATCTTTTTGCCGTTAATATTGTGTAACTGCAGCTCCCTTAAAAGAAACATGGATGACATAAGCTATCTCACTGACAGGGGCACAAACAGCAATGAATCATTCCTTTAAGGACTAACAATTACAAATTTTATCTTTCTCACTTTTATACACACCCCCTCCCATGACTTTTGCATGGAAAGCTTGTGGGTCATCCACAACTCTGTGATACACTTGAGAAGCATGTTTAACTTACAGGAAAAAAACCAAACCCAAATCATGGAACCTACTTTCTGACCATTTCTTAGCATTCCTAGGAATTTGCTGAAGACTTAAAAAACGTATTATTAAAAAACCTTAAATGAAATAGGAGAGAGCAACTAAGCAAATGGCTAATACAAGGACTATTATATTTTTGACCCTTCCATTCTTTCCTCAGAAGTCAGGGCTTTCCAATAAGAATAATCATGAGAATCCATAAAATCAATCAGAAGTGAGCAAGACTAGTTCTGCAATGAACTTGTTTATACTGTTGTTAAAGTCTCGAGGATTCTACAACAAGATATAGAAAGGACATAGAAAGTAAAAGCCTCCTTTGTTCATACCAGTATTGAAGTTATGGATTAGAAGTCTCTCAAGGAACAAAGTTAAAACCAGTCTTCCCATGGAGAGTGGATTTTTGAACTCAGGCTTTGGTTTCAGCATCTCTTTAAGGATATTTTGGTCATCTTAGAAGTTTATTACTGAGACAATAAAACAGCATCTAATAATATTTATAGACTGCCACATGGAATAAAAGCTAAATGCTATTTCATTATGCACTTCTAAAGAGATATTTTCTGAGTGTATTCATAGTCTGATTTTTAATAAATAATAAAAATGAAATTAAATTGAAAACTTCACTATGGTTACTACCAGAAGTCAACCTAGTAAAGCAGAAGAATTCTACCAGTTTTGACTTCTAGCTTGGTTTAGTATTAAAAGTTGCTACAGTTTTGATTACTTGAAAACCTTGTTTAAAGTACTCTAAGGGCTAAGTGACAAGACAAATCACTTCTCTGAAAAAATCTTCTTGTTGAGAATGCACAGACAGTTTCAGCTAAGATTTATTTTTTGGTCTGACATTACCTGAAAAATGAATAATTCTGTTTATGGTGAAAATGCTGATAAACCCCAAAAGAAACTTCCATTCATCTCATTGAGAACTGCCTATCAGAAGGTAAGAAGTCCTTGTCATTATGAGTCGGACAGGAAATGCATTTTTATTAGATTTTCTTCAGCTACTGTAAAATTCATAATGCTGAGGTTACTGCTGGATACCACTGTTCTGATACAGTACAGCTTCTGACAACAAATAAAACTTCTATTCAATACACATTTGTTATGTGTGAATACAACAGAAGACCTCTTTTTCTTTTAAGAGACCCTGAATATTTAGTAGGGCTAAGTCATAATTAAAAGGAAATACTGTAACTTGTGTAGTGTCTCTGGCATTATAACATGTCCACTACCATATATGACAATATCAAAATTTTTTTAATGTCTACTCAAATATAAGACTCAAGGAGCAACAGAACAGTCATACTGAGATAAGTTCATTGTAAGTCCAGCAACTTGCTTTTTGAAACTGTCTGAGACCAAATAATTAGGGAAAAAACAAAGGAATACAAATAACACTTCCTTCAGTATACCTTCCCAGAAATAAATCTAAAAGCCGCATCTGCTGCCTAATTTCTTTTATGCTGCTGTTCTAAGAGAATGCACGCAGATTTCCTAGAATCTGACAATTCAAATCGATTCAGCTCCACGCATAAGTAGCAAAGAAAAACAAGAGCAACGATGTACTTGGCCTCATTATATAAGGGCTTTGTGGGGTCTGTGCAGGCCACTTGCTCTGAAAGAAAAACAAGTTTTGTGAGAAAGATAAACTGCTTACTCCTACAAGCTAAGTAAGGCAGCTTGTTTTAGGACTGCAATTTCTTGCAGTGCTTGTTTCCAGAAGCATGTATCAGACTTAACTTCCACACTGGAACATCCTCTTTGCAGAATCAATGGACTGGTCTACTATGTTTCTGTAGTTAGCTATGCTGGAAAAGAGGTCACTCGGACTTTGCTTGATGGAGCCAGACATAAATACAGCTGTGCAGACCACTTGCTTCACGTGCATAAGTGGGCAAGAACGCAACTTTATTCCATTTTCATGGCTCAGACTTTTAAGGTGATGACAGTTCTACCAAAAGAATCTTTTGAATATATGCACAAAACAATGTGTACAGAGCTCAAAACAGTGACAACTACACTAAATATACACAGATAATTTAAATTGTGTGATTTCTCCTACAGATGTACATGGTATCAAAGTAATTTCTGTAGAAGATATCTGACAACCTTACCTCCCAGTCCATGTAGTCACATACATCTTCAAAGTTAGTGAGGAGAGACACTGAGCAGAAAAGCCGTGGCAGCTCATCCCGCGTCATTGGGGGGAAACGACTATCTTTAAGGGCACTGTTAAAGAGAAAACAGAATTTCAAAGAATTTTTTTTAAGGTTCAAGGATCTAATGAATCAATTGACAAGTGTAAAGGACAAAAAAAATCCTGATGAAATGATGACCAGTTTGATAATCCAGTTGCCAGTGTAACACCCTGACCAACATTCCCAACTTTTTTCTTAGACATTTGTTTCAGTTCTTGGCTGGCCAGTCAAGCGGTGTTCTGAGCGTCATTCCTCCCTGAGCTGATTTGGTTACTGTGACAATCGTGTTAATGAAGTGGCAGAAAGTTTTTGGAAAAAGTTAGAAAAGCAATAGCTCTTCTACCTGCATTTTAGTAAATTCCTTTCAAAAAGGATTAAACTATACAACATAAAGTAGAGGGGGAAATTCTATAGCCTGCAGTATCAAACACATAGTACAGTAATGAAACTGTCGAACTTAACTGAAAGAAAATCCAAACAAGCAGAATATTCTCCAAAAAAAGAATAATATCCATGCCTACTAGCAAAGATAAATATAAATAGGTAAAAACATCCAAGGGCTCTATAGACTTGTAAACCTACAGGACTTAAAGTTGTTTTGCAAAGCAGAGGTAACGATTAGTAACAGGGAAGCTTGCAAACAGCTGTGCTAATTCTCAAGGCTAATGTACTGTTCTGTAGACAAACACACACCTGATGGGGTAAAATTCAATACAGAGAGGAGATATCTGTGCACAGTCCAGCACACTTTGGAAAACAAAGCAGTTAACAGACGGTAAGCAGTACGACTAAGTAAATCTGGAAAAGCCTACTTGCGTAAATTTGGTTAAGAATCAGTTAAATTGGAAAAGGGAAAGTTAAAGTGAGCATGCTATCTCATAACTTTTTATTCTCTTAATATTTGAGATATGACATACATGAATACAAAAATGCTCATCTCCAACAAAACCAGCCATCTGCTAACAGCTTTTTTATGAGTAAAGAGAATTTAAGATTAAGAGACTCACTAAAGTACTACTATGCTCGTCATGTGTTTCATTGTTTCCTCTGACAATTAGATCATTTGCACTGGTTTTCCTTGGCATACAGCCAGTGGTTGTCATTAGCCAATATAATTACAGCCACGGCCATAGTGTTTAGAACATGGCTGAAATCTCTGCATCAGATACCACCATTTTATATAAAGAGTAGTATAACTTTATCGAAGCAGGCCAAATAAGGACACATAAGCAAAAAATTGTAAAGTTTAGCTAAATTAAATCATCACATGCATAACCAGAAATAGCTTCCAATCATGAATTAATACCATACACTGAAGAGTTAAAATAGAACCTTTATTTTTCTAGGGCAGGGAGAAAGCGGGCTTTTTTCCCTTATATGCTACAATTACAAAAAAGAACATAGGATTGGAATTTAGACTAGAAGCCTTTCTCCAAGCTTTGGTATTTTTACATTACAAAATTGGTCAGAAATTTAGATCTCCATTGTGAAGACATTCATTGTATAATTAAGTAAGAGTTAGCAGGCCTACACTAGCCATTATTGAGGAGTAATTCTAGGCAACCCCAGGTACAGTTGCCATAGGTGTGAGAGAAGATGTTGGGACAGTAACTAGCCAAGATAAATCTTTTGATGTTTACGTAGTACAGGCAGGCCTACACAGACCTGTGAAGAACTGGGAACACTAAGGAGATTTAAAGCATAATGCCTGTGATATTTAACTATGAACTTTCATTGAAGATGTATCAAAATGTATTCTCCAAGATTTTGTTGATGGGCTTGCAAAGCTAGCTTTGTCACTGCTGGGAACCAGGCAAAGTTACCATCTTCTGTTGCCTGGTGTTGTGTAGCAACTTCGGAGATCAATGCACGTAGCTACACCATAATAGCGACGTATGAAAACACAAACAGCTCATTCAGCCTTCATATCCCTCCACATAGCCAGGAGGGGAGTAAAGGAAGGATACTGTGATCACAGGGACTGCTCAAACCAGAAGTCCATCTAGCCTAGTATTAAGCAATAAGTAACAGCAGTTAGTAAAATGAATTAATAAGAACAGAGTAAATACTCAGGGGTTCTTTCCTGGAATACTCTCCAGGAATCCTGGAGAGCTGTTTATAGATTAGGTATTTTGAGACAGAGATGGTATCTCTGCACTTGAAAGCTTTTCAGGGGTTTATTTAGTAAGTGCATATATACATGCTTGTAATATTTTACCCCATCTTTTACTGAAAAACTAAAAAAATGACGTTCATAAAGCCCAATCCTCTTAAAATCCATTGCTACTACAAGTCTGCTTATATGGAAATTTCTCATTTCCCTAAGGTATGCTGTACCTCTATCATCTAACCAATCTATCTGAATGCACTACTGAAAAGCACCTAGAGAGACAAGCATTATTTCATTAACAAACAACAGTTATCTTCAGAAACAACTGTACGTACAGGTATTGCCAATACTTGTTTAAACCTATTTTCACAATTCATGCAACAATCTTACCACGCAATAGATTTCCCCTTGCTAAAGCTGCCCAAAATGCACTTGTGAAACTCAGCTTTTTGAAGCAAAGGTTGTCTGCTGTTGGTGTAAGCCTGATCCCAATAATGTTAGCAATAAGAGTCACAGGCAAATTCCCACTCACTGAAGATCTGCTGCGCTGGCATTACTAGATGAGAAACTACCCTTAATTTAACATACTTTAAAGTTGTACAGAAACAAACATCACACAGCACATGCACAAACCATGTCTCAGCTAGCCTGCTCAAGCGTTGAGATAATAATCTGAAACAAGATGAGTGAATCATGACAAATCTGTGTATTGATAAAAAGCAGAAAGGCACATAGAGCAAACAAAGCAGTTGGGTTTTAGTGAAAGCAGAGCAATGCAGTGAACATCACACACTTATTAGCAAGCTTAGCTGGCTAATTCCATTATTCAACAATACGACACTGGCACAGATACCTTGATTTCACTAACTACCTTATGATAACAAATTGTTTATCAAATGATAGCATCATTTCAACTATATGTAGTTCCTTCAGAAGTGCTAGCTGCTATTCCATCTGTACAGCCTGCTGAAAAATTGCTCAACACTCCATGACTATCCACATCTGTGCACATATCCTGTGTTAGCACTCATGCTGCTGAAATAAGTGAGATATCCGGCAGAACAAGATCAGAGATTTGAATAACAGTCTCTGACACCACTATGACTGATCAATACAGAACACTGCTGCTATTCTATTCCTCCTTCCCTGGCTCCAGACCCCACATTACAATTTGTTTTCATCTTTCTAAATTGCTTGGTCTCCACTGTTACATAAGTAAACCCAAAATCTACCCAGAGAAATTTGTGTTGATAAACAATCAGCAATTGGAACAAAACACACTGACTGGAGATGCCAGCAAGAAAGCATTTATTTGTACTAGTTAGCTACACATTAAATATTCTGTCTGCTAATGCAAAATTTAGGAAACTAAAATAGTCCAGCAATTGTATCAGGTGCCAGTTTTACAAGAACTAGCTTAAAACTTAGTAACCCTTCCCTAATGAGTTTGATCTAGGTGTGCCATATACTACCTTAAAACTAGGAAAAGTTTACCTTTTAGAGTATCAGTCATCTTCGCAATCATTCTTTTATTACTACCACGGTCGAAACTCTCAAGTAAGTTCCAGATACCTTCAGAAAACCTAAGAGCAGCCCAGCTTCATATCATGTCTTCACAGATTAACTGTTTTCATTTTTGCATTTTTTAATGCTTGGTTAGCAGGAGATAGGTCATTAGAGGTGCTTCCCTTCAGAATTCAGCCATTATCCTCGAGCCTAAACTTTATCCCTGTGGGGAGTGAATAAATCACCATCTACTGACTGTTCCGATGATGTCAGTTAAACAAGTGGATGGTATCCAGCAGAGTTCCCCATGGGCAGCTCTCCACATTGCACACAACCTAAGCTCTCGGTGGTTACCAGACTGGCATCACCCTCCAAAATGTCAGCAGGTCTCAACACTTACCAGGGATAAAAAAGCTTGCATGAGCTTTTACTTTTGTTGTTCCTGTTCTGGGAAGAAACAAAATCAGTTTCTAGAGGCAGCAGTTTGGCGCTTTCCATACACTTCATACATACATCTCTGTAGAGTGTACGGACACTCAGACTTCTGCCTCACTTGTCATCTCACTGTGCCACTTGGTGACACAGTCCAAGCAAGTATAAAATACAGCCAAGATAACGTACGCTTGTTTTCCTCAAAAGCCTGTTACTGGTCCGAGCTGTTCAGAATGAAAAGTCACTGTATAATTGTGTGTTGGCATTCTTGATTAGTAAAGGAGACTTTGTTGTGTTTATTATGGAAGCGTTATTTTTGTAGTTTTAAAATGTCATTTTACAATCTTATTCAATGCCATATTCTTCTGTTAATTCCTCCATTAGAAAGACAAAAGGATTCTTATGGAACAAAATCTGGCATATTAGATACCAGGTTTAAAAAATACTAACTCCACAATTTTTCTGTTAAACTTAGAATTAAGCTAGGGTAAGTGAAAATAATTAGTAAAATAAGGTGGAAAAATTAGACAGAGTTCAACACTACTTTTAAAGAAAAAAAAATACTAATTTAAAAAGCATTTTCTAAACCATCTGGTCTTTATTCCTTAATGCCCAGAACTAATATATTGCTGCTGACTAAACGGAAGTACATGGTAGTGAAAAGCTGAAAAGAAGCAGTGCCAAGCAAAGGCAATTCTAGCTGGCCAATAAAAGGACATTAGTTTTTCCACATGGAGTTCTGCTCCATGTTAAAAGTGAAGCAGGCAAAGTCAAAATTGAATCCTGTTCCAAGAAAACTATTTTTAGACACAAAATGCATGCACACACACGGGCAGCCCTTCTGGTTAAATAGACTTTATTTATGCAGTCTTGGGTGTCCTCCTAAGATAAAGCAATTGCCAGTCAAGAAAAAAACAAAACAAAGTGTTACTCAACTATCCTTTTTTCTTCAGCTGAGCCATGCTATACAAATCTCAGTTTCTCCTCAAATGAAGTTTATTTGGCCATAAGCTCTCCAGAAATGTTTTTCAGTAATTTCATTTTCCATGTTCCACTCCTCCTTGTATTTGAGACATAAAAAAAGCTTGCAAACACTTTAAAGACACTGGAAATATTTAAAGAAAAGGAAATTGTTCAAGGTGATAAACAGTATGAAGTTTAGCAAAAAATAAAATTAAGGTTTATATTCCTTAAGACTACATTTTGTTTTTGTAAAATACCAGAGAAGCTCTCAGAATCATCTGAAATGATCGTATGAGCAGGTGAACCAAAATGCAATACATCACTGGGTTGTGCATCTGTAATTTCTGTAGGCTATTAAAACACTTAAAAAAAAAAAGTGAACTTCAGTCTTTAAGAACCTATGGCTCTTAAATGTGGTGTGACGGATGGGTAACAAACAGTAAGACACAAACTAAGGAAATAAGAAATAGTAACAGAGCTCCATTAATCAGTTTAGAAGTGCCAGAAAATCTCTGTGATTTAATTTAAAGGATCCTTTAAAAAAGTTTGATAGCACATAAGCATCAAAACTAGTAAAGAAGGATTTAGGTGTAGATAAATTAAGGTATTAAATGTATTAGACTTATTATTTTATTATTTGATATTTCATTACAATTATTAAGAATGAAATTTCTCAGTAAACCTCTTTTTTAGGGACAGTCACATCTACAGACTCAAACTGGACACAGAGGTTAGGCAAAATTGGATACAGTTTTGTATGTTACTGGAAATTACTTTGGAGGCTTAAACATGACACAGGGGAAGGAGATGCAAAGGAAACTGTCAAACATGGGGCATGATATAAGTAATACTCACTTTTATAGGAAGTGTAAATGAGGCAGAGACATTAAGTGACTCATGCAATTCAGGAGGCTTGCACAGTAAGTCAGTGACAGAATCCAGAATAGAATCCAAGATCCCCAGCTCCTAAAAAAAAATCTGCTTTTTGTGACAGCCTCTCTTTCACAATCTGCTCAGCCTACCATGTAGAAACATAGGTCCCAGAAGATTAATCAAAATAGAACTGATAAATTTAATCAAATTAATCCAATTAAAAATAAATTTCCCATTACTTTTTCAGTTCACCACTATAGTGAATTTTCTCTTCACCAGTTTCTGATATTGAACACAACTAAACCAAAATTTTTATTTTTTGGTTTCTAAACAATTCTTCAAATGTCATCAGTAAAGTTATGAAAAATAGGCTAAAGATCTCATTTCACAAACTATTACCCTCTCTGATAAA